>NC_090757.1:48184255-48196755 GCF_036898095.1 Palaemon carinicauda | reverse complement strand
TTAGAAAACAGAAACGTTTGTTTGGAAACAGAAACGTTAGTTTGGAAAGCTGAAACGTTTGCTGTTATATTCCAATATGGGAGTTTTCATAGAGATATCAAATGTAATTCAAAATGAAAGCATGAAGTCGTCTTTCTTCTGTGTCTGGGCAAAACGCGACAAGAAAAATTAACAGAAGAAAATGAATTGATAAAAAGAATGAAGGAAATGTTGAGAATATCTGAGAGTGGGAAATATTTATTTAATCTATTTCAAATAGTCGTTGTCTGTTTTTATTTTATTCTTAAGTGATATGCGAACGGAAAGCGAACAGTTTCTGTCACTTATGTATAATACCTCTCAAGTTTTTTCGACCCTTGCATAAACTTAATTCCTTCAAAGAGCTTCGAATATTTTAAGTGCATGGGATATTTCCATTCGGTTAATCTCTTTTCCTGAGTATTAGAATATTAACGTGTTTTTCCTTCTGGGTGATAATGTGAGAAGCTTCATAAAATATACATAGTATATCTTGCGCAAATATGACTCGGTTAGCAAATAAGGACAATGTTTATTCAAGGAGGCATTTCATGACTTGTATTATGAATATTGTTAAGGATAAAATTCATCGTAGCTGATAAGTGCATGAAACCTTCAGAAGTAACCGTTCACTCGATTAGGGACACAAAAGAAGTTTTTTTTTTTTTTTTTTTTTTTTTTTTTTTTTTTTTTTACGCCGGGTTACTGTAGACCAGTCCATCAATTGATGTGGAGACGAAATGCTTAACGGCCGCTCATGAGCTCATGATTGGCGAAGGAAAGTGACAGTGTCATTGCCCTATCGAGCAGTACAGTGCCCTAGAGACTGACCATATATACATATGATCAATGCCCAAGCTAGAACCAAGGAGCGCCAGGCAATCGCTGCTGATGGTGACTGTAGGCAGACTTATAGGCTCGCCAAAACCACCAAATCCCCCATACAATTTGCTTTGTGTCTTCATCGTAACTTTCATTGAAGATTTTCTGAAAGATAATTTTCTGTTGTTATGAACCCACAATTTACTTCCTGTTTTCATCATAACTTTCATTGAAGAATTTCAGAAAGGTAACTTTCTGTTGTTATGAACCTAAAATTACGTCTTGTCTTCGCCGTAACTTTCATTGAAGAATTTCAGAAAGGTAAATTTCTGTTGTTATGAACCTACAATGACGTTTTGTCTTTGCCGTAACTTTCATTGAAGATCTTAAAGATAATTTTCTTGTGTTATAAACCTACAATTACTTCGTGTCTTTGACGTAACTTTCATTGAAGATTTTAAAGATAATTTTCTGGTGTTATAAACATACAATTACTTCGTGTCTTTGACGTAACTTTCATTGAAGATTTTAAAGATAATTTTCTGCTGTTATAAAACTACAATTACTTCGTGTCTTTGCCGTAACTTTCATTGAAGATTTTAAAGATAATTTTCTGGTGTTACAAACCTACAATTACTTCGTGTCTTTGACGTAACTTTCATTGAAGATTTTAAAGATAATTTTCTGGTGTTACAAACCTACAATTACTTCGTGTCTTTGACGTAACTTTCATTGAAGATTTTAAAGATAATTTTCTGGTGTTACAAACCTACAATTACTTCGTGTCTTTGACGTAACTTTCATTGAAGATTTTAAAGATAATTTTCTGGTGTTACAAACCTACAATTACTTCGTGTCTTTGACGTAACTTTCATTGAAGATTTTAAAGATAATTTTCTGGTGTTACAAACCTACAATTACTTCGTGTCTTTGCCGTAACTTTCATTGAAGATTTCCTGAAATACAACTTTCTGTTGTTATGAACCAAATACCTACAATTTACTTCTCGTCTTCGCCTTAACTTTTATACCGTGAAAGGTTATGGCATAAAGGAATTTTTCGAGCTAAGCTTTCGGTGTACAAGTTTTGTCCTACACCCCACCCCGCCCATCCACTCCTCACCCCGCCCATCCTCTCCTCTCTGTCTCTTTGATATTTAATTATTGAAGACGGGAGTGTGTTTTCAGTGCTATTACAGAATAAAGGATTCAGTAGGTTGACCTTTCAGGAGTGTCAACACATTTCAAAACCTGGTGAAAACTCCGGTATTCAGTACCAAATCACAGAGGAGAGTTGGGGTAGGGAGTATCTTTTTTTCGTTTTTATTTTCTTGCATTTCTGTTGTAAATTTCGAATATTTCAGTAGTAGATATGCATCTGTCAGTACATGATTTAACACATTCTTTTTTTTGTGAGAATTCTACTACTATTATTATTATTATTATTATTATTATTAAATTTATCATTATTATTATTATCATTATTATTATTATTATTATTATTATTATTAATTGCTAAGGCATAACCCTAGTTGGAAAAGCAAGATGCTATAAGTCAAGGGGCTCCAACAGGGAAAATAACCCAGTGAGGAAAGGTAACAGGGAAAAATTAAATATTTTAAGAACAGTAACAATATTGAAATAAATATCTATATAAACTACAAAAGCTTTCACAAAACAAGAGGAATGGAAATAAGATAGAATAGTGTGCCTAAGTGTACCCTCAAGTGTTATTGTCAAATTATGATGATAATTATGTTTATAGTATAATGAGAAAGATTTTTTTTTTTCTATCTTGCTGTCAAGTCTCTTCTAGTTACCTAAGAAGAGACCCTTTGGCTATGGTAAGCAGCTCTTCTAGGAGAAGGACACTCCAAAATCAAACCATTGTTCTCTGGTCTTGGGTAGTGGCATAGCATCTGCAGCATGGTCTTCCACTGTCTTTAGCTAGAGTTCTCTTGCTTGAGGGTACACTTGGGCACACTTTTCTATCTAGTTTCTCTTCCTCTTTTTTTGTTAAAGTTTTTATAGTTTATATAGGAAATATTTATTTTGATGTTGTTACTATTCTTAAAATATTTTATTTTTCCTTGTTTCCTTTCCTCACTGGGCTATTTTCCCTGTTGGGGCCCCTGGGCTTATAGCATCCTGCTTTTCCAACTAGGGTTGTAGCTTAGCATTTGATAATAATAATAATAATTATAATAATAATAATATTGATGCGCAACTGCCATGTTTTTCACTAATTGCACCTTGGCACTGAGGAGCATCCCCGGCCCCATCGCCTAGCCATCGGGCCCAAATTATTTAAACTAAACATAAAGCAATCTCTTATGCTTCATTCCTTTTTTTTTTTTTTTTTTTTTTTTTTTTTTTTTTTTTTTAGAAAGTAATAGTTACTCCTTTCTGTTGAAGTTCCTAAAAAAGGAAATTACATGGAATTAGAAAGCCACTAATTCTCTCCCCGTGTTTTTATTTACTCAGTAGGACCCTTAATAAAGATTCCACTTAGAATTAATGTCATTCATTTATTCATGCCCTTACTATCTCACTGGTTGATTCATCCCCATTTTGACTCTGTGGGTGTAATTTTAACTAAATGGTATCAAATATGTTACTAAAGAAACTCCAATTTAAATATATCATAACTTGATCATCACAATGATCATTGACCTGACTCGAAATTTCGTACGTCAATTCATTTTGTGTCATCCTTGACCTGAGGAATGGTTGGGGTTGGGGGGTTAACCTTATCTCTTGGGTCATACCGATGACGTCACCACTTGATTTATTAAACGTGTCAGGACAATCAGCAAATGCTGAACTGGAACATGGCGAGGAACTCTTGTAGTATTCTTGTAGTATTGATCTGAAGGTGAAGTGGATTAAAGTTTTCGTGCACTGGCATTTTGTGAATAAATGCATAGAAATTTTTTCTATAAATCTGGAATATTAAATGGAAATATGAGAAAGAAACAATGAGGGGGAGCAAGGCAGGCTCAACTTGGTGCCGGTCCCAAGCCCGGGTAAATGGGGAGGGTTGGCGGCAGGAAAGGCATCCGGCCATGAAAAAAATTAGCCAAAACAACTATGGTCAGTGAGTTTAATCGACCCTACATAGAAGTGGGAAAAGATGTAGACAAAGAAAAAGTTAAAAAATATTTTTTGCCTGCCGAGAATTTAGAAATTGACAATTAGCTTTTTATTAGGCTTATTATTATTATTATTATTATTATTTGCTAAGCTACAACCCTAGCTGGAAAAGCAAAATGCTATAAGCCCAGGGGCCCCAACAGGGAAAATAGCCCAGTAAGGAAAGGAAAGAAGGAAAAATAAAATATTTTAAGAAGAGTAACATTAAAATAAATATTTCCTATATAAACTATGAAAACTTTAACAAAACAAGAGGAAGAGAAATTAAATAGAATAGTGTGCCTGATTGTACCCTCAAGCAAGAGAACTCTAACCCAAGACAGTGGAAGACCATGGTACAGAGGCTATGGCACTACCCAAGACTAGAGAACAATGGTTTGATTTTGGAGTGTCCTTCTCCTAGAAGAGCTGCTTACCATAGCTAAAGAGTCTCTTCTACCCTTACTAAGAGGAAAGTAGCCACAGAACAAATACAGTGCAGTAGTTAACCCCTTGAGCGAAGAAGAATTGTTTAGTAACCTCAGTGTTGTCAGGTGTGTGAGGACAGAGGAGAATCTGTTAAGAATAGGCCAGACTATTCGGCGTATGTGTAGGCAAAGAGAAAGAACCGTAACCAAAGAGAAGGATCCAACGTAGTACTGTCTGGCCAGTCAAAGGACCCCATAACTCTCTGGCGGTAGTATTTCAACGGGATACTGGAAATATGAAAAACGTAACATTTGTTTTTACAATTTAACTAAGTATACTTGGAAATAAGAGAAAGCAGTGATTAAATATTAAGTTTTTTAATAATCCTATTAATGATGTCTATTTTTGTACATTGGAAATATGAGAAATAAATTTATTCGTAGCTTTTTGTAATAAAAATGCTTTGAAATTCGTACGCTTCGATGCTAGCATTTTATTCTTATTCATGTGTAGCTTTTTATAATATAAATGCATTGAATTTCGTCCACAAATATGGAATATTAGATGGCAAATTTAAATAACTAGATATAGTAGAGTATTTTTATGTTGGAAATGCTAAAAGAAAAAATAATGATCTTCCAACACTTAATTACTGAAATAAATTTCATGTTTTTTTTTTTTTTACAAAATACGTTTGGAATGAAAATTTTAACAAGTAATTGTCATCTGATTTTTTTACCTTTTGTGATGAAAAAATACGGGAATTTTGCTGTAAAACTATCATACTGAAGAGAGCTTTTTTGAGTAGTTTGAATTAGAAAAAAATTGAGTAGTGCCATAGCCTCTGTACCATGGTCTTGAACTGTCTTGGGTTAGAGTTTTCTTGCTTGAGGGTACACTTGGGCACACTATTCCATCTAGTTTCTTTCTCTTCCTTTTGTTTTGTTAAAGTTTTTATATTTTATATAGGAAATATTTATTATAATATTGTTACTTTTCTAAGAATATTTTATTTTTTCTTGGTACCTTTCCTCACTGGGATATTTTCCCGGTGGGGCCCTGGGCTTATAGCACACTGCTTTTCCAACTATGGTTATAGCTTAGCAAGTAATTGTAATAGTAATATCCATCTGAAATTCAACTTTCAAATTTTTTGCCAAAGAATTATACTATTGAGATTATGCTAAATAGGACCAAGACATTGTGTACATGCATGCCAAAATATGAAGCGTATTATAGAGTTGATAATGTTTTATACTACTTGATAATTAAGGTATGCGAGTATTTAGCTATAATATAGTTTAAATGTCAAAATTCTTTATCGCTCATAATTTTGAGAATCATTAAAATTATTAATTCTTCTGGTATCTATATATATATATATATATATATATATATATATATATATATATATATATATATATATATGTAATATATATATGTAATATATATATATATATATGTATATATATCTATATATCTATATATCTATATATATATATATATATATATATATATATATATATATATATATGTATATATATCTATATATCTATATATCTATATATATATATATATATATATATATCTATATATATATATATATATATATATATATATATATATTATACGCGACCTGTCAAAAATGACGGCTAAATTTTTAGATAAATAAGCACACACGCCCCCCCCCCACCTTAGAGTATTACTACTCCCTCTCCCCTACCAAAGGGGCGGGGAGAGGAGAGCGTAACCGGAAAAAATGTACATTTTATATATATATATATATATGTATATATATATATATGTATATATATATATATATATATATATATATATATATATATATATATATATGTATATATATACATATATATATATATATATATATATATATATATATATATATATATATATATATATATATATATATATCCAGACTCCTGCTTTTCAATATATAGGGGAGATATCCATTATATGTATTCTGGAATAAATCTCTTCTCTATTGAAGGGAAATACAGTCATTATTTCATTTTGTTTAAGAGTATTTATGGAATACATTGATCTTTCTCTTTTTCAAAGAAATAGAAATTTAACTTTCTTTTATGTTTCCACATGAAATATTTAAACATGACATTCGAAGCTTATATTTATTAATATAAGATCACCAGAGGCGTTAAGAAGTTCTGCAGTTTGATAATAGTATTATATGCAAATCTGATAGCTGGAAGGTAACAGTATACCTAAGTAAAAACAAACTTTCTGTTCATTATTTGTTTATTTACAATTATACAAGTATTCGTGTGAGAAGTAATAGGTCGTATTTATGAAGCAAGCAAATACATCGAAGCTGTTACTCAGATGGAATGACATGCACTTAATATCGATTTAATTCCACCCTTGGAAACAAGCCACACCCATTGCAATACGGTTGCCAGATGTTTCCAGATAGTTCTGACTCCTATACTGTATAAGTTGCACATTTTTCTGCAGGACATTTTATTGAAGCTAAAGACGGGTTTACACGGTCGATCGTTTCGTCGAACGCGGTTCGACAGACAAGTGTTTGAAGTGATGATCGAAGGGGTAAACGGTGTATTAAGTTGTCGAACACGTTTGTCGATCGTTTCGAAAAAAGTCTGTTATTGCCTGGCTTTTGTGGGCGGGACTTCATTGTCCACAAACCTTATGCATTTGTGACTGACTCCACCTCTTCGAACCCTTTGTCAAGCAGGTTCGACAACCGAATTCGACTAACCCACTAACCGTTCGACCGTGTAAACCTCGCATAAGTCTACAGAGGTTTTATCGATTTGGTTTTTCTATTGATGGCACAAGTAGAACTAGAAGGGACTCAGTAGAGAGCGTGTCTTCTCCACGTCATGCTGTCTTATTTTGCTCTTAACTCCACAATGTACAGTTGGAATCAAAAGAATCAAAAATCTTTCTTCAGATGTCTCTAGTGTTCCCCTGACAAAACAGACAAGGTGTTGCTCTTCTTACTACTACTATGAAATGGGCGGAGCCCTCTCCAACCTTAACGAATCAAAGACAGAAAAGGGGTGTTTTTGCTAGTGAAAGCATTAAGATTTTACAAATCTAGTTTGCCATGTTTCATTCTGTTTTATCATTTGACGTTTCGAATATCCACTGAAAATACTGAATACACACACACGTACACAAACACACACACACATACACACACACACACATATATATATACATATATATATATATATATATATATATATATATATATATATATATATATATATATATATATATATATATATATATAATCATGAATCCGTAAAATCATGTAGAAATTATTGGAGTATCGGAGATAAACAATTCCTTCCGGTAACAGCTACATTAGATTATTTTGACATTAGTCTTGTTCAAGTCACTGATGAAAGAAAAAGTACTTTCAGATATGGTTCGATTTAAAATAGTAATAATAAAACGCCATACATGAGTTATACCGGCCTAAATGACATTGAGAGAGAGAGAGAGAAAGAGAGAGAGAGAGAGAGAGAGAGAGAGAGAGAGAGAGAGAGAGAGAGAGAGAGAGAGAGAGAGAGAGAGAGATTCGTCCTGAATACATCGTTTTTAATATATTTGTAGTACGTTGGTCAAAATTCGCCCGTAATTTTTTGAGTTAGGTTGGTGACAAACAAATAGACAGAGTTGAAAACATGACCTCCTTAGCGGAGGTAATAATAATAATAATAATAATAATAATAATAATAATAATAATAATAATAATAATAATTGGACCAAATCGTAAATTTTGAGAGTTCCGTCGAGGTGAGTATTGGCCCGCGCACTGAGCCCTTTTATAATTTGGAATTGCAAGATATTTCTTTGGATTTATCAAAGGTAATTAGTTCTTCTTGCCTTCTAAATTCATGGAATTTATCCATTTATCCAAACCTACCGAATTCTTGTAACCCTTCCAGAAACTACATTATTACTTCCATTCTCAACACGGGGCCGTTCTCACATAGGGGACCAAAACCCCCTGTTTCACGCTACGCTCAACTCTGCCTCACATAAATCCACATTAAGCCTTTATATGGGCGGTCAATCATATTCAGACGTTCAAAAAATTTTGCAGGGACTATTGCAATATATAAAGCCTCATATGTAAAAACGCAAACATTTCAATAGTATATGTATTTCCAAAGGAATACAAAATGTACACAGACAGCGAAAATAAAATCTTGATTTTAACATATTTCTCTTTGCAAACGAAGTCATCTGAGGAAAAAAATGATTAATCTGTAATTACATATTGCATTATAAATACGTCCTTGTTACATATGCTTTTTTTTTTAGCCAAAGTTTACGTTATATCGAAATAGATACCAAAACTTTTCTATCCCTTTCAAACCGATAAATCCAAATAAGCAAGTGATTATTTTTTTCTCCTGACAAATTCCAAACTCATTTTAAAAGATAAAGTGCCTTTAATTTTTAATAGAAAATTTAAAGGTATATTTTCAAATGTAGTTCGAAGTTAAGATTAATCATTTTTCTTACTTATTTGTTCATTTGTTTATATACTAGTTTATCTATAAAGTTGCCGACGAGAGAGTTTTTGAATTGGTCGCCGCACATTGTTAAGCATAAAAACAAATGCTTGAATATAAGTGAATAAGTCGCCAAAAAAGATGCTAAATAGTGATATTTAGTAAATACAGTATATTTTGTAAAGGTGACAAGGTAAAGAACTCTGGTAATATACATAGCTTGCAGAAGTTCCACCCAGATGTGTATAAAAATATTGAAGAAAAGAAAATTTAACTAAATGATGAAGATATACTATGTAAAATAAGAGGACTAGATCTTTTGCAAGGTAGACCTAATTCCATGAGTGCCGACCCAAGCAGTTTTTAGTGAGACGAATACCTCAGCAGTGTTACACCATAACAGAAACTGAGGAAACATCAGACAAGAAAAGATGTACAGTATAGAGAAAGCATTTTCGCATCTACGATTTTATAAAAAAAAGAAGTCATTCACAAAGTTCGGGTTCTAAAACTTTGTCATTTAGAAATGTGTATAATGAGAATCTATGCAACAATAGCAATAATGAACAAGCTTTTGAAATAACTAGTCAATCTCAGGTTGAAGATTGAACACTGCTCTTACCTGAAAGACAGCATCGACTTCTGAACATCCCCATATAAAGACACACTTGATTTTTTGTAAATCTTTGGAATCACTGAAAACAATTGTTCTTTCTGCTTGTGATTTGTGAGATGATGACTGGATCACAGAAGTTAGTCTTTAGCTTTACACTAGATTACTCAATGCCTTCAAAGAAACAAAGACCCTTCTATGGCCCACCAAATCTAGTGACGTTCTTTATTATTATTATTATTATTATTATTATTATTATTAATAGCTAAGCTACAACCCTAGTTGGAAAACCAGGATGCTATAATCCCAGAGGCTCCAACAAGGAAAATAGCCCAGTGAGGAAAGGAACAAAGGAAAATAAAATATTTTAAGAAGAGTAATAACGTTAAAATGAATATCTCCTATATAAACTATAAAAACTTTAACAAAACAAGAGGAAGAGAAATAAGATAGAATAGTGTTCTCTAGTGTACCCTCAAGCAAGAAATTCCTGCTTATGTTCTACAATCTGTATTTACACTAATGTGTAGTAAGAGGGACCCATCAGATCGAGAATGAATATTAGTACTAACAGTTAGTCAAGATATGTGGAAAGCAGCAACAGGTGGACAGTGGAAGATGTATGACTCTCCGCCATCTCTTCAAATCTAAACAATCAACTACTTTCCTTAAAAAACTAGGCAATTATGAGTCCTATGCTTTTTCTTTTGAATTGGAAACGGTCTTGGCATATACATGGTTAAAAGTGTTTCAGTAATCAGTAATAGAGATGTGGTTAAGGATCAACCTGAAGGAACAGTGTTTCATGGATACCGAGACAACTTTGATCAGCTGGTATCTGATCTTTATGGAACTGGATCAATTCAAAGCACAGTTGAAATCTACATGGAAGAATTTGGGTTTTGTAAAGATGATGGCCTTAAATTAGTCCCTCGTATGACTAAACCCATTCCTGAGAAGATTCAAAAGTTCAGTTTAAGAGTTTCCACCATACTACCGGAGAAAATGACCTGGAGAACCAACCCTCATAGAGCCCTCAAACTATGCTGAAAATTCCAGCATCAAGATTCTGATTTTTTTTTTAGATTATTGCTTGTCATATTCCCTTTGAGAGTCAATTTATTCCTGCTATATCGGGATCTGTGTCTAGTAGGCTACTGCCAATACTCAAAACTTTATGACAACTATGTATGTAGATGTATGTATATGCATATATATCTGTGTGTATATATATAATATATATGTATGTATGTATATATATAATATATATATGTATGTATGTATATATATAATATATATATATATATATATATATATATATGTATGTGTATATATATATATATATATATATATATATATATATATATAATTACAGTATTTTTTAGATTTTTTAACGGGGAGCCCTGCCCTTCCAGTTGGAAGGGGTAGCCCCGCCCTGCCAGCGGAAAGGGGGAGTCCCGCCCTGCCAGCGGGAAGGGGGGGAGCCCCACCCTACCAGCCGGAATGGGGGAGCCCCGCCCTGCCAGCGGGAAGGGGGGAGCCCCGCCCTGCCAGCGGGAAGGGGGGAGCCCCGCCCTGCCAGCGGGAAGGGGGGAGCCCCGCCCTGCCAGCGGGAAGGGGGGAGCCCCGCTCTGCCAGGGGGAAGGGGGGAGCCCCGCCCTGCCAGCGGGAAGGGGGAGCCCCGCCCTGCCAGCGGGAAGGGGGGAGCCCCGCCCTGCCAGCGGGAAGGGGGAGCCCCGCCCTGCCAGCGGGAGGGGGGGAGCCCCGCCCTTCCAGCGAGAAGGGGGGAGCCCCGCCCTGCCAGGGGGAAGGGGGGTAGCCCCGCCCTGCCAGCGGGAAGGGGGAGCCCCGCCCTGCCAGGGGGAAGGGGGGAGGCCCGCCCTGCCAGCGGAAAGGGGGGAGCCCCGCCCTGCCAGCGGGAAAGGGGGGAGGCCCGCCCAGCCAGGGGGAAGGGGGGGGGAGGCCCGCCCAGCCAGCGGGAAGCGGGCAGCCCCGCCCAGCCAACAATATAGAGTTCCTGTATCTAGCTTATTTTTAAAAAAACATGAGGGCCTTTTGGAAATCTCTAACAGTCTTCAAAAAGTCTTCAAAGTCTTCAAAGCTCCTCCAACTCCATGTTTGTCTCCAATTTGTCTTTTGACATCAATAGTAAAGTTGAATGCATTCCTGTCAGAGCTCCAAAAGGAGAAATGTGGAATACGAGTGCAATCCCAAATTGCCTTCAAATTGTCATTTGTTTCAAGCATAAATGTTAGAATAGGTAAAAAGGTCGTTTTGATTGTTTTATTCACCAACCCAAACTTGCAAGCTTTTATCACCGACTCACCATGAGGCTATTAAAAAGGAAACAAGATTTGGGTTTTACAGAAAATGCTTTGGTGAAAGTTAAGAGAATTGTTGAGTGTGACTTTGAAAGAAAACCAAAATACTTCGTCATAAAGGGATCAACGACAAGTGGAATCATGAAGGCAGTCATGGAAAGCAAAACAAGAATCTTGAAGACTAATAACTGATTTATTCGAAAGGATTCAGACAGAAAATACAGGAAGAAGAGGGAGACAGGAAGGAGAACGGGAGAGAAGAAATAAAGAATCCGAAAAGGAGAACTAGTTATTATTTGTTGATCATTTTACGGTAGGTTGGATTTGAAAGGAGAAAGTAAAGTCCCTAATGTTGAATATCCAAAAATAAAGATTGTGCAGAAAAAAAGAAGATTGAAGGCCCAGAGAAAGATCTAAAATTCTTCAATCTGAAATCATTTTTTTTTTCTCTCTAAAAAAGGAAGGACTTCTAAGGAGAGGCACTCCAATTGGACGTCTTCCTTTTGGAAATCCCTAACAGGTTCCATATCCGAAATAATCTTCAAAATTCTCCCAACTCTTTGTTCGACTTCAATTTGTCTTCCGTCATCAATAGGAAAGTTGAATGCTTTCCTGTCAGAGCTCCAAAAGATTCTTA
>NC_090757.1:48169255-48174255 GCF_036898095.1 Palaemon carinicauda | reverse complement strand
TCATTGTTCCTTGCCTCTGCCATTCATGAGCGGCCTTTAAACCTTTAAAACAAAATGTTACTATTAGGGAAAGTAGCATAGTGCGGACTTTAAATAGAGCAGGAAAAACTGGAAAAACTATAAAATGAAAATAACCCAAAAAAGAAATTTAGATAAAGGACTTGTCGAATAGATAAGTAAAATATTAGGTATAAAACAAGTTTTGTGAAAGCGAGAAAAAAAAAATTAAGGTACGTCATAGCAAGAAAGTGTTTTGGCCTCTTCAAAACAGACATGTAACATCATTCAGAAAACACAGAGGAATAGAATGAATACCACATTCTGGAAGAGAAAATTGACAAAGGATTGATTAGATTGTTCTACTCTCGGGTTGATGATCTTCACACAATATATGCGAAAATGAATTGCAAGTAAATCAAAGAAATATGAATAAGATTAAAAAAGTAACGATAGATCAGAAATTTAATAGTGATTGATCCTGTCCCCCCTTGGACCGAAAGTTTAAACTGTTTACAGGGGAGGTTACCCCTGTGGTTGGGCACCACAGTGGGGTGTTAGGCTTGCCTGTCTGACGTTTAGGTGAACGTCTCTTAAGATGATACTGGAACTGAAACTAGGTACCTTCAACCTTTATATGTATTTTAATGTGCTATTATCATTTGGGTTCTCTAGAATTCAGAAAGTAATCGGTTATATATATACGTATATATATACATATATATATATATATATATATATATATATATATATATATATATATATATATTATATATTATATATATATTATATATTTATATATATATATATATATATATGTATATATATATATATATATATTACTATTTAGGCTTCTAGTTTCCGATGCATGAATTAATGTATATACAGTATAATAACATGTAAATGTATATAATATACCGTGTATATATATATATATATATATATATATATATATATATATATATATATGCATAATTTTTTGTATATGTATACACACATTTATATATATATATATATATATATATATATATATATGTATATATATATATATATATATATACAGTATATATATATATATATATATATATATATACAGTATATATATATATATATATATATATATATATATATATATATATACAGTATATATATAGAATATAAATATATATTCGAATAAGCCATATATATATTGATGCATTAATATCCGGATTCTCTTTTCGACCTCGGGATCAGATCCCCAAGGCAAAAACACTCAAAAGGCAAAAGCTTCTGACCAGCAGGGAATTGAACCCTGGTCCAGGAAACTTGTATCACAGTGACGATACCATTAGCCACGAAGAAAGATATATATATATATATATATATATATATATATATATATATATATATATATATATATGTGTGTATATATATATATATATATATATATATATATATATATATATATATATTTATATTATATATATAAATATATATATATATATATATATATATATATATATATATAAATGCACATATATACAGTAGTGTTCATGTGTACATGCGTGTTAATCATGTCTTGTTCACACAAAGGGAACACAGGCATCGTTTAATTGTATCAATAACTAGAAAGGTTGTAATAAAATCATGATTTTTTAGAAGAAAAAAAATTATTTATTTGATTTGAATCCGATTTTTTTTTATTCAAATATGTTTTCTTGATTTGAAAGATTTTTCTTTCATTAATACCTATTTGCTGTTGCTAATTGTTTTTTCAGTATAGTAACGGTATTTTCTGGTATTAAGCTTGATCAATGTTAAATGAAACCTTAGTTTTATATATCATTACTCAAGATGAGTTTTTCTCTTAAAAAGAAAAATTCAGACTAATGATTCAATGGGAGCGGACAAGTTGTAGTAACTAGTACATGAATACACAAAAAATACGCGAAACTGCAATCTAGAAGATATATACAGCAATTTAATTTTAACATTCAGTACACATTATTTTTATTATTATTATTATTATTATTATTATTATTATTATTATTATTATTATCAAATGCTAAGCTACAGCCCTAGTTGGAAAAGCAGGGTGCTATAAGCCCAGGGGCTCCAACAGGGAAAATAGCCCAGTGAGGAAAGGAAATAAGGAAAAATAAAATATTTTAAGAATAGTAACAACATTAAAATGAATATTTCCTATATAAACTTATAAACTATAACAAAACAAGAGGAAGAGAAACTAGATACAACAGTGTGCCCGACTGTACCCTCAAGCAAGAGAACTCTAACCCAAGACAGTGGAATACCATGGTACAGAGCCTATGGCACTACCCAAGACTAGAGAACAATGGTTTGATTTTGGAGTGTCCTTCTCCTAGAAGAGCTGCTTACCATAGCTAAAGAGTCTCTTCTACCCTTACCAAGAGGAAAGTAGCCACTGAAATTAGAGTGCAGTAGTTAACCCCTTGAGAGAAGAAGAATAGTTTGGTAATCTCAGTGTTGTCAGGTGTCTGAGGACAGAGGAGAATCTATAAAGAATAGGCCAGACTATTCGGTGTCTGTGTAGGCAAAAGGAAAGAACCGTAACCAGAGAGAAGGGTCCTATGTAGTACTGTCTGGCCAGTCAAAGGACCCCATAATTCTCTAGCGGTAGTATCTCAACGGGCGGTTGGTGCCCTGGCCAACCTACTACCTTAAAATAAGAAATAAAACTAAAAACATATTAAGGACTTCTCCATGCGCGTACTGTACTAGCAAAAAAAAATTGTAATTCCTATTAGCAATGTTAGAAAAATCAAGACCCTTATAATTTGCATAATTGCAACTACAAATCCAATTCTTAAGAACACCAAGTTTCCCCCAAATGTTATAGCTATTAACTAGGATTTTGCTTATTTGTTGCAATACTAATAAATAGTAACTAGTTTTGGAAATTTTCTTTTTTCAAAGGTAATTTCTAACATTATATTTTATTTTGATTTAAATCATGATATTTTTACTCTGATTTAAATCACTTTATTTATGTAATTTGATTTAAATCAAAACAAGCTTGATAACTAGGCTACTCACGTGCTTTGATCATTGATTAATTACTTTGATAAGGAAACAGTTTTTACTTATTAATTATATATATACATGGAATGTGTATGCAGAATATTGTATAATGTAATATGTCAAACAGAATGTTCATTAAGTCAAAAAGGTTAATAAGTGCACTCTACTTGTTCAGTCGCTACTTTCCTCTTGGTAAGGGTAGAAGAGACTCTTTAGGTATGGTTAGCAGCTCTTCTAGAAGAGCACTCTAAAATCAAACCATTGTTCTCTAATCTTGGATAGTGCCATAGCCTCTGCACCATGGTCTTCCACTGTCTTTGGGTAGAGTTCTCATGCTTGAGGGTACGCTCGGGCACACTTTCCTATCTTATTTCTCTTCTTCTTTCTTTTTTTAAGTTTGTATTGTCTGTAAATGGAATATCTGTTTTAATGTAGTTAATGTTATTGATATATTTTATATTGTTCATTATTTTTCTCCAAGTTTATTTCCTTATTTCCTTTCCTCACTGATCTATTTTCCCTGTTGGAGCTCTTGGGCTTCTAGCGTCCTGCTTTTCCAACTAGGGTTGTAGCTTTGCAAGCAATAATAATAATAATAATAATAATAATAATAATAATAATAATAATAATCTGCAGACATAATGATACTCTTATTATTATTTGGCATGATGTAGTTGAACCCTGAAATATCAACTCATGTCTAAGTTATAACTCTTTGATATTGAACATTAGATTATTCAGACACTTTTTTTGTTCAATGTAGTTTGTTATCTATAAAACCGGATGGGAATAATAATAATAATAAGAATAGGGAAGTGGGGAATATCGGGAAAGGAAGAGTACCCCTGGATACAATCCAGTTTATAGCTCAAAGGCAGGTACTCGGGAAGAGAAAGATTAAGAAAATAGGGAGAAAGAGAAGTACAGGAGAAGAAAAAAAAGAGAGGTGCAGACCCTTTTGCGATATTAGGGAATTGGTATTATTATTAGTTTATATTGCAAGCTGCAGAGAAATGTTTAGATTATTTAGTTAAATTTCTTGTCTCGGGAATGAATATATAAAGTTACGAAGTTTTATGTCATTTGGGCCAAGTACTACAAGACTAAATCAGATTTAATATAATTTATTCAAATTTAATCGCACAACAGATTCCTTCATAGAACTGTCTTGGATTAGAGTTCTTTTGTTTGAGGGTACACTCGGGTCTACTTTTCCATCTTATTCCTCTTCCTCTTGTTTTTTGTAGTTTATTTAGGAAATATTTATTTTAATGTTGTTACTGTTCTTAAAATTCTTTATTTCTTATTTGTTTCCTTTCCTCACTGGGATATTTTCCCGAGCCCCTGGGCTTACAGCATCCTGCTTGTCCAACTAAGGCTGTAGCTTAGCAAGTAATAATAATAATAATAATAATAATAATAATAATAACTGCTCTCTCTCTCTCTCTCTCTCTCTCTCTCTCTCTCTCTCTCTCTCTCTCTCTCTCTCTCTCTCTCTCTCTCTGTTTCTTCTTCATCTTCTTTTTCTTTCTTTGTCTGTCTAGTTTGGCATTGTGAAATAAAAGTCTTTCCTTAAATCATTCTTCTTCTGTAATTTAGAATCAAGATCTCCTGGGCTTCTATGAGGACTCCATTAGTTTTCATGATTCACACAAATAATGTCTCTGAATGGGGTTCGATTCCCGCTCAAACTGTATAGTTCCTTTGGTCGCTGCAACCTCACCATCCTTATGAACTAAGGATGGGGGGGGGGGGTTTGGAGGTACCTATAGGTCTACCTGGTGAGTTATCAGCAGCCATTGCCTGGGCCTCCTTGTTCTTAACTTGGGATGACAGGGGAAGAGAGGGCTTGGGCGCTGATCATATGTACATAATATGGTCAGTCTTTAGGGCAATGTCTTGCTTGATTTGGCAATGTCAATGTCCTTGCCTCTGCCATTCATTAGGGGATTTTAAACCTTTTA
>NC_090757.1:48156755-48161755 GCF_036898095.1 Palaemon carinicauda | reverse complement strand
GGCACTCAACTCACGACTTTTCAAGTAGTTATGCACGGATAAAGATGCAACCCATCGTTCGCTTCTTTTTCACACAAATGTTCATTGGCTGTCAAGAGGAAATGTAACGGAGCGAGTATTTGAGCTTAGAGATTAGCTCAAAATGTTTTTTGAAGTGCAAGATAAAACAGAATTTCCTGCCGGACTGAGTGATGAGGAATGGATCATGCGTCTTGCCTATTTGGTTGATATATTTGAGCAACTGAATAAACTGAATCTTCAGATGCAATGAAGGAATATAAACATTATAAAATTCGTAGATGCCTTGAAAGCTTTCATGAGCAAGCTTGAAAATTGGAAGAAAAGGGTAAATGCAGATAATGTAGCAATGTTTGTGAAACTGTTATCCATTCTTGATGTTTGTGGTGAAGACAAGGTGCTTCCATAATTTGCAAAAAAATAAAATGTTGCAGCATTTGACAACACTGGAAAATTAATTCAGACGATATTTTCCTGAACTTAGAGATGATGAGTTTGATTTAGTCAGAAGTCCATTCAAACTGTCAGTTGAAAAAGTTTCTGATGATTTTCAAGATGAGGTTCTGGAGTTGAAAAGTGATTCGGATGTAAGAGAGATGTTTGATGAGAAATCAATAACAGAATTTTGGTGTCTGGTGTGCGATTCCTACCTAAAAGTGACAGAAATGGCTATCCGTGTATTGATTCCGTTTGTATCAACATATCTTTGTGAGTCAGGCTTTTCAACTCTTTTACAAATTAAAAGGAAGCATTGCAGGTAGAATAGAGGTACACAATGACCTGCGTTGTGGCCTTTCAAGCACTCATCCGCGTGTTATCCCAAAATTGGCTAAGAAAAAACTATCACAGGTTTCGTCAATCGATGAACTGTAATCTTCTGAATAAAATAATTAGAGATTTATAATATCTTGTTACCCTATCAAACTTTTTTACTTATTACATGAGCTTCAGTTTGGCCTGTTAAATAGTTCTTATAAATTGAAAAAAAAAAAAAAAACTATTTTACTTTTATTCAAGTTTTATATATCCATCGATAGTTTCAATTTGCATATAATGTGTAATATTTCATTATAAAAATGTAAAACTGAAAATGTATATATTTTGAAAAAAAAATAAATAATAGGATTCTTAGTAATATTTGCATATTATTTACAGTGCACTTTATGAGAGACAATATTGGAAAAGACGGGAAATGGGGGGTGGGGGTGAATGACATCATTACAAATGGTGAAAGGGGTGCATTGGCCAAGAAGGTTGAGAACCCCTAGCCCAAAAGACCTTGGTCTAGCCGACACAGCATCCGTTTGTTACCAAACGTTTCATAATTTCACGGCGGCATTACCTCTAGGATGAGTTGCCTTATCAGCTTATGGTGGGTTGCATACCACGGTGGCATGTTCTGAAATCGTATGTTTCTCGTATTTCGTTATAACTTGCTTGCTTTAAGATTACCTTCTTCTCTTCATGAAAGAATCTGCCTACGAAATTTTCACGCTATGAAACGATGCGAAGATTTTTATGACTCGCATTGCAAAAAAAAATGTTTCATGATAAAAAAAGAGATTTGACATAAGTAAACTTGCATAGTTATTTATTACCTTTAGGTTATGGCAGTTAATTCTTTAGCCTTATCAGATTTTTGTAACGTAAGGTAAATAATCGCTTGATCTGACGTAGGGCTCCACATTTTTCAGATAGAACAGCTTCTATTAAAGAGGCGGACCATAATAAAGTCCTTCAGTAACCGAGCCTCGTTACGTAGTTTATCGTCACCAGAAAAACAATGTATATTGTACTGAACAATTCTAGAGTAGATAACTAAAGGAAGTTCTGGCCACATAAACTTCAGACCTTATAAAAAAAGTGTCTCTCTCTCTCTCTCTCTCTCCTCTCTCTCTCTCTCTCTCTCTCTCTCTCTCTCTCTCTCTCTCTTCATCGGATTACATAGTAATTGTAGAGTAGCTTCTAACTAAAGGAATTTCTGACCACAAACTTGATACCATATAAAAGAGTGGCGCCTTCTCTCTCTCTCTCTCTCTCTCCTCATCTCTCTCTCTCTCTCTCTCTCTCTCTCTCTCTCTCTCTCTCTCTCTTCATCGGATTACATAGCAATTATAGAGTTGCTGCTAACTAAAGGAAGTTCTGACTACATAAACTCCATACCATATAAATGAGTGGCTCTCTCTCTCTCTCTCTCTCTCTCTCTCTCTCTCTCTCTCTCATCTCTCTCTCTCTCTCTCTCTCTCTCTCTCTCTCTCTCTCTCTGAAATACAGCAAAAAATAAAAAATAGAGACACAAAGGTATTCTGCTCAACATGCTTAGTCTGGATAGAAAATATAATTAAGTCGAGACTAAAGCTGCAAATAGTTGAAGAAGAAGAAGAAGAAGAAGAAGAAGAAGAAGAAGAAGAAGAAGAAGAAGAAGAAGAAGAAGAAGAAGAAGAAGAAGAAGAAGAAGAAGAGAAAAATGAACAGGATATGTGTAAGGATGCAGAGGAAATCATTGATATAACTTATGATGCCATCCAACAACATACTTATGAAGAAATAAATTATCAGATGGAAACAAATAATAGACCCAAGAGACTCTACCCGGACCTACATACTTTTAGGGAAGAGCAAGAACAAGAAAAAAAGAAAAGAAAGATATAGTCTTTAATAGGCTGAAAAGAGGGAATTGCAAATTTGGCGAAAGATGCTACTACAAGCATCCAAAGATATGCCATAATTATGAAAATATATGGTAAATGTGCGTATTTAGACGGATATGGAGACGAATGCAGAGATCTCCATCCAAAAATATGCAAAACCCTAAAAGAAGGAAAAGGATGCAGTTTCAACAAAAAATGTCGATATATGCATCCTGCAACTATGAATGAGAGTAAGAAAACTCAGCAAACTGAAAAGAAAAACAAAAATGAAACAAAAAAAGAAACAAAAAAGCAGACCGCGTATATACCGCACTATGCACCAAAAAAAGGCCTTTCAAACATAAAGCTCCACAAATAGAGCCCAGCTACAAAGAATGCATATATAATGCCAGGGGTTGGTGCAGATATGGGGATAATTGCAGGTTTACACACAAAAAATAAGTATGAAGGCGAAAGAACAAATATTATGGAAAAGTTGGATTTTTTAATGGCAGAATTCCGAGAAATGAAGAAAAGAACATCATATCAGAAGAGGAAGGAAGCATGGGAGAATCCATATTATTACCAATATTAAATAATGGAAATGAAACACAAACCATAATAGTGATGAATGCACAGGGTTTAGTCACGAGTAACTCTAAAAGGAAAATAGAGTTCCTAGAAGAACTAACCCAAATTGAAAAAATAGATATATTAGATATAAGTGAAACATGGTATTCCCAAGAGACTGGCAGTGATGACCAGATAAAGGGTTTCCAAACTTATAGATCAGACAGAACAAATAGGAATCAAGGGGGAACCGCAATATATGGAAGAGACATAAATCAAGGAAAAGTCTGTGAAAAATACAGCAACACAGAATGTGAATTGATTGCGGTAGAATTTGAATTTGAAAAACTAGTGAATATTGTAGTTTACAGACCTCCAAATACTAAGGAGTTTGACATAATAATAGAAAAAATAGATGATATATGTAGAAACCATAAAGACTGGAATATACTCCTATCTGGAGATTTTAACTTTCCTTTCGTGGATTGGAAAGAAAGGATAGAAGAAAGTGGTTGTATGTATACATATAAAAAAGAGAGTAATAGTAGCGCAGAAGATAAGAGGCAATTTGAAAAGCTTCAAGATATGCTATTAGAACATAATATGCAACAAATAAACCACATTCCAACAAGAAAGGAAAATGTCCTAGATCTATTATTTGTGAATGAGGTGAATTATGTTAAAGAAATAATAGTGTATAACACGGGAATTTCAGACCACAATGTCATAGAATTGATAGTTCATTCCAAAGCAAGTGATCACAGAATTAATAAAAGCACAAAACTTTGGGAAGGATATGGAAAATATAACTTTTACAGTAAGAATATAAAATGGTCAGAAATAAATGAAGAACTGAATAAAGAATGGAAAAATGTATTTATAAGTGATAATATACAGGAAAATACGGACATACTGTACAAAATACTGGAGAAAATTGTTGAAAAAATATGTACCGAAAAAAAAACAATAAACAAAAGACGTGCATACCAAGAGACAGAAGGATCTTATTTCAGAAAATTAGAAAGTGAAGAAAAATCTTGCAAAAGAAAAAAATGTGTGGAAAATGAGGGAAATAAAATGTAAGATAGAAAATGCAGAACAAAAGATTATACAGTCGAAAGAAAATGAAAAAAGGGACTTAGAAGAAAGGACACTTCAAAATATAAAAAGAAACCCCAAAGTACTTTACTCCTATGCAAAAAAAGATGAATAAAAGGAGAATAGAAATAGGCCCTCTAAGAAATTGAAGGACGGCTAACGAATGAAAAAAAAGGAAATATGCAACATATTAGCAGAAAAAATATAAGAGTGAGTTCAGGCCAAGAATTGCGAATGAGAATAATGAAAACAGAAATGAGAGAAGAAAATGTCGAATATCTAACGGATATAGATATTAATGAAGCAGATATTGTCACGGCTATAAACGAAATTAAAAATGGATCGGCAGCCGGACCAGATGGAGTTCCAGCGATTTTGTTAAAAAAAACTGCAAACACTATCGCGAAGCGCTTGCAATACTGCTAAGACAGAGTATAGATATGAGCGAGATATATGTTAAACATAAATTAGCTTATATAACCCCTATCTTCAAAAGTGGATTCAAGACTAGAGGCAAGCAATTATAGACCTGTTAGTCTAACATCACATATTATGAAAGTGTATGAGAGGGTAATAAAAAAGAAAATAATGAACCATTTGGTCAAAAATAATTTGTTTAATATGGGTCAACACGGTTTCGTACCTGGAAAAAGTACACAGACCCAACTGATAGCACACTATGAA
>NC_090757.1:48139255-48151755 GCF_036898095.1 Palaemon carinicauda | reverse complement strand
TGCTGTCGCCTCACTGGTTATAACTAGTTTGTGAGAGGGAGGTCTGTTGACGTTGGAACAGGGGAGTGAAAATTCTCTCTCTCTCTCTCTCTCTCTCTCTCTCTCTCTCTCTCTCTCTCTCTCTCTCTCTCTCTCTCTCTCTCTCTCTCTCTCTCTCTCTCTCCATATATTTTTTTCTCAAAATAATCTCTCTCTCTATCTCTCTTCCAAGTTATTTTTCTTTGTCAAAAATAATCTCGCTGAGAAAACTCAGCAAACAGAAAAGAAAAATGAAAGTAAAAATGAAACAAAAAAAGAAACAAAAAAACAAGCCGAGTATATACCGCGCTATGCACAAAAGACCCCATCATATGATGCCTTTCAACCCAAATATGCACAATTAGAGCCCAACTACAAAGAATGCATCTATAATGCCAGGGGTTGGTGCAGATATGGGGATAATTGCAGGTATACACATAAAAATAAATATGAAGGTGAAAGAGCGAATATAATAGAAAAGTTGGATTTTTTAATGGCAGAATTCCGGGAAATGAAGAAAAGAACAGGAAGGGAGCATGGGAAAATCCACATTACCAATATTAAATAATGGGGATGAAACACAAACCATAATAGTGATGAATGCACAGGGTTTAGTCACGAGTAACTCTAAAAGGAAAATAGAGTTCTTAGAAGAACTAACCCAAATTGAAAAAATAGATATATTAAATATAAGTGAAACATGGTATTCCCAAGAGACTGGCAGTGATGACCAGATAAAGGGTTTCCAAACTTATAGATCAGACAGAACAAATAGGAATCAAGGGGGAACCGCAATATATGGAAGGGACATAAATCAAGGAAAAGTCTGTGAAAAATAGGGCAACACAGAATGGGAATTGATTGCGGTAGAATTTGAATTTGAAAAACTAGTGAATATTGTAGTTTACAGACCTCCAAATACTAAGGAGTTTGACATAATAATAGAAAAAATAGATGATATATGTAGAAACCATAGAGACTGGAATATACTCCTAATCGGAGATTTTAACTTTCCTTTCGTGGATTGGAAAGAACGGATAGAAGAAAGTGGTTGTATGTATACATATAAAAAAGAGAGTAATAGTAGCGCAGAAGATAAGAGGCAATTTGAAAAGCTTCAAGATATGCTATTAGAACATAATATACAACAAATAAACCACATTCCAATAAGAAAGGAAAATGTCCTAGATCTAGTATTTGTGAATGAGGTGAATTATGGTAAAGAAATAAGTGTATAACACGGGAATTTCAGACCACAATGTCGTAGAATTAATAGTCCATTACAAAGCAAGTGATCGCAGAGATAATCAAAGCACAAAACGTTGGGAAGGATATGGAAAATATAATTTTTATGGTAAGAATATAAAATGGTCAGAAATAAATGAAGAATTGAACAAAGAATGAAAAAATGTGTTCGTAAGTGATAATATACAGGTAAATACGGACATACTGTACAAAATACTGGAGAAAATTGTTGAAAATTATGTACCTATAAAAAAACAATAAACAACAGACATGCATACCAAGAAAGAGAAGGATCTTATTTCAGAAAATTAGAAAGTGGAAGAAAAATATTGCAAAAAAAAAATGCATGGAAAATGATGGAAATAAAAAGTAAGATAGAAAATGCAGAACAAAAGATTATACAATCGAAACAAAATGAAAAAAGGGACTTAGAGGAAAGGACACTTCAAAATATCAAAAAAAAAAAAATCCCAAAGCACTTTACTCCTATGCAAAATAAGATGAATAAAGGGAGATTAGAAATAGGCCCTCTAAGAATTGAAGGACGGTTAACGAATAAAAAGAAAGGAAATATGCAACATATTAGCAGAAAAATATAAGAGTGAGTTCACGCCAAGAATTGTGAATGAAAATAATGAAACAGAGATGAGAGAAGAAAATGTTGAATATCTAACGTATATAGATATTAATGAAGCAGATATTGTCAAGGCTATAAGCGAAATTAAAAATGGATCGGCAGCCGGACTAGATGGAGTTCCAGCGATTTTGTTAAAAAAAAACTGCAAACACTATGGCGAAGCCGCTTGAAATACTGCTAAGACAAAGTGTAGATATGAGCGAGGTATATGTTAAACATAAATTAGCTTATATAACCCCTATTTTCAAAAGTGGATCAAGAATAGAGGCAAGCAATTATAGACCTGTCAGTCTAACATCACATATTATGAAAGTGTATGAGAGGGTAATAGAAAAGAAAATAATGGAACATTTGGTTAAAAATAATTTGTTTAATATAGGTCAACACGGTTTTGTGCCTGGAAAAAGTACAGAAACCCAACTGATAGCACACTATGAAAACATATACAAAAATATGATAAATGAAAAAGACAAAGATGTGGTATATCTAGATTTTGCAAAAGCCTTTGACAAGGTAGACCATAATATATTAGAGAAAAAAATGAGAAACCATAATATTAAGGGAAAGATAGGAAAATGGATAAAAGAATTTCTACAAAACAGAAAACAGATAGTGGTTGCAAATGACGAGAAATCAGATGAAGATCAGGTAATATCTGGCGTGCCACAGGGTACGGTATTAGCTGCACTGCTGTTTGTTACTATGATCTCAGACATAGACTGTGATGTTAAAAACTCTGTAGTGAGAAGTTTCGCCGATGACACAAGAATAAGTAGAGAAATTACTTGTGATGAAGATAGGAACTCACTACAAAGAGATCTAAACAAAATATACAAATGGGCGGAGATAAATAGGATGGTATTTAACTCCGATAAATTCAAATCAATAAATTATGGAAACAGAGAAGGAATGGTATATGCATACAAGGGACCTAATAACGAGGCAATCACAAACAAGGAAGCAATTAAAGACCTTGGTGTAATGTTAAATAGGAATATGTTATGCAACGACCAAATAGCAACACTGTTGGCTAAATGTAAAGCAAAAATGGGAATATTATTCAGACACTTTAAAACAAGAAAAGCTGAACACATGATTATGCTTTACAAAACTTATGTACGTAGTACACTCGAGTACTGCAATGTGATATGGTACCCACACTACCAAAATGATATTGCACAAATAGAGAGTGTACAAAGGTCCTATACTGCTAGAATAGAAGAAGTTAAGGACCTTGACTACTGGGAAAGACTGCCATTTTTAAAACTATACTGTCTAGAAAGGAGAAGAGAACGCTACATGATAATACAAGCATGGAAGCAAATAGAAAGAATTACTGAAAACATCATGGAGCTAAAAATATCAGAAAAAGCAAGCCGAGGTAGATTAATAGTGCCAAAAACTATACCAGGAAAACTAATGAAGGCGCACAGAACATTAATCCACTATGCACCAGCATCGATAATGCAGCGACTATTTAATGCGCTGCCAGATCATCTAAGAAACATATCAGGAGTGAGCGTAGATGTGTTTAAGAATAAGCTCGATGAATACCTAAGATACATCCCAGGCCATCCAAGACTGGAAGATGCAAAATACACCGGAAGAGGCATTAGCAACTCTCTGGTGGATATGCAAGGTGCCTCACACTGAGGGACCTGGGGGAACCCAAACATAGAATAAGGCAATAAGGCTCTCTCTCCAAATGATTTTTGTCTCTCAAAATAATCTATCTATCTCTCTTCCAAGATATTTTTCTTTCTTAAAAATAATCTCTCTCTCTCTCTCTCTCTCTCTCTCTCTCTCTCTCTCTCTCTCTCTCTCTCTCTCTCTCTCTCCTCTCTCTCTAAATATTTCTTTCTCAAAATAATCTATTTATCTCTTCCAAGATATTTTTCTTTCTTAAAAATAATCTCTCTCTCTCTCTCTCTCTCTCTCTCTCTCTCTCTCTCTCTCTCTCTCTCTCTCTCCAAATATTTCTTTCTCAAAATAATCTATTTATCTCTCTTCCAAGATATTTTTCTTTCTTAAAAATAATCTCTCTCTCTCTCTCTCTCTCTCTCTCTCTCTCTCTCTCTCTCTCTCTCTCTCTCTCTCTCAAAATGATTTTTAGTTTATAAATTATGCTTTTCTATTCATTTTTCGTAGTTTGATATTATCAATACTATTATTTTTGACTTATTTGCTGGTTTTAGATAGTCAACGTAAATTATGATTATATATGTTGCAGAAAAACATGGTCCTTTTATTGCTTTTAGTGTCATTGTTGCTGTTTTTGATACCAAGACAGCTAGAGGAGACGTAATATCAAATGTGTTGTTGTTATTGTTGTTGTTGTTGTTGTTGTTGCTGTTCAAATAAAGACAGACCTAATAATAGTGTTGGTGTTCAAAGAGAAGGCAATACGCTGTGGAAAATTTACAATGTTGTTTTGGGATAACTTCCAGCTTCAGCCAGCTATAGTGGGACTACCTCTCCTACCATCCCTCCTACCCCTAGCTCCTGTCCTACCCCTCCTTCCTCCCTCACTCCCTCCTCCCTTGCTCTTGCCGTATAGCCAGCCAAGATCATAGCAAGAGACGTTAACTGCTCTTGCCTTCCTGTAATGAGTGACATCAAAGGGCAAGATGGTTGCTCTCCTGATGTTGCAGCCCCTCTTTACTTCAACCTTCCCCACCCCCTCCTCGAGGATCTTCCTCTTCCCCCCCCCCCCTTCCTCCTCCTCCTCCTCCTCCACTCCTCCTCCTCCACTCCCCCTCCTCCTTCTCCACTCCTCCTCCTCCTCCACTCACTCTAACATATTAAACTTGAGCCTTAACACTCCAACTCGCTGAAGACATTGAAGACATTGTTGTGGCAGACGGCCGTGTGCCTGGGTCCTGCTTCCAGCCTCTAACAGCATCACCGTCACTTCCGGTGCCACTTGCGCTAAAGAGCTGTAAAGGGTCAGATGTTGTTGCGTGCGTTCGCTAATGCCGTTTCATCTCTTATTTTCCTCCCTTTCATAATTGTGATGACCTCTTTTTCTAGGAAAGGTTGAGAGGCGTTGCCTTTTTCCTTAGGGGTTTTACTCTTTTCTTGAGATAGATTTTAAAGAAAGAATCCGCTACAGTTCTTAACGATAGATGAAAATAGTGATTATGACTGTACCTCTATTTCTTATATATCTAATGTCTTTAATCACTCATATGTTTACTATAGATGAATAAATAGGTGGGACCATGTACCCTATAAAATAAAGAGTAAGTGTCTTTATATATATATAATATATATATATATATATATATATATATATATATATATATATATATATATATACATACATACATACATACATACATACATATATGTATGTATAAATATACTGTATATATATATATATATATATATATATATATATATATATATATATATATAGATATAGATATAGATATATATATATATATATATATATATATATATATATATATATATGTATCGGTCATGCGTAGCTCTCCCCATCCCTCCGGTAGGGGAAGAGGCGATAGTCATACTCTGTTAAGAGAGGGTGCGTGTGTGCATATCTATTGGAATATTTAGCCATCATTTTTGACGGGTCACGTACACTAGTTTTATATATTGCTTCTAATTGTATATATATGTTTTTTCATAATGTTAATTCGATTCTTATAAAAGGAGATCTCTCCAGAGATAAAAAAAAAAACCGTCACTGCCACATCTAGATTCTAATTACGGAATCAAAGATGAGACCCCTGAGCAGAAAGCTTCCATAAGGTTAGCTATCTTTTTACTTCTACAAAAAAGTCTCATCAGACGCTAGTCGAACCCACCTACACCCCTGGTACCGTTAACCTCTTTTCGTACACACAAAATCTTTTCCACAACATAACCCAAACCTCCCATGATTTGATTTCTTCCGAATTTTGCTCTTTTCTACAACCATTGATCGTCCATTCTTTCCTTATGACCAAACCATATGGAAAACACTGATCTGTCTTTTCACTTATCATATCCTGTTTTCCAGTTCTATATATTTACACAATTTAAATGTTTAAAGGCCACTCATGAATGGCAGAGGCAAGGGACAATGACATTGCTCTATCAAGCAGGAAAATGCCCTAGAGACTGACCATATATACATATGATCAGCTAGGACAAAGGATGACTCAGCAGATAGACCTATAGGCTCCCCAAAACCCCCCTCCTTAGCTCACAAGGATGGAGAGATTGCAGCGACCAAAGGAACTAACGAGTTGGAGTGGGACTCGAACCCCAGTCTGGCGTCCATAAGTCAGGGACGTTACCACAACGGCCGCCACAACCCAAAATGATATTTTAAATTCTTTTACCAGTTTATGCAGTTTATGTTTACTATAATCAGTAGCAAACTAACAATTCAACATTACGTTTATAACTCATGTTGTGCCTCAAATTTGCACATACACCGAGTGTCCTTTCTCTGAATTTTTAATCATTCCAATAAAGATATTGAACTACCATGAAGGCATAACGCATCCTTCTCTAAGACCTAGATTGACTGATACATAATTATTATTCTGATTGATCACAGAACTTAAAACCTGCTCACAAAAATATCTTGTTTACCCCAATTTCCAAAGAATATAATGTCAACCCACGCAGATTTGCTGACGTCACTGGGAGAGAAAGCTCCGTTTTCTTTCATGTTTACGTTTTGATGAGAACGTTATGTTAGGATAACATTTCATTTATATTAAACATTACCCAAAGTCATGCATTATCATCATCTAGAGGAAAAGGTCAAGGAAGAAAAAATACAACAGACATTTGTCAGATTAAATATTATAGTAAGTGCTAGTAGTCAATAAAAAAAAGACAAAGGTCTTCAAATGTAAAATATCTTATGCATTACGCACCTCTGCAAAGAAAAGGAGAATCTGCAGGTGTAGTTAATGCACGAGAACGATTGTATATAAGTGCAGTATGTGTGTGTAAGAGCACAATCACAGAGAGAGAGAGAGAGAGAGAGAGAGAGAGAGAGAGAGAGAGAGAGAGAGAGAGAGAGAGACGTTGGTGCTTATGATGCACGACAGTAAGACAGTTGCAAAAGGTAGCACAACGGTTTGTTAAGGTAGTTCATTTATATATATATATATATATATATATATATATATATATATACATATATATATATGTATATATATATATATATATGTATGTATATATACATAAATATATATATATATATATATATATATATATACCTAGCTCATTATTACACAAAAGAATCTATTGCAGCAATGACATAAAATTAACCTATTTTGATAAAAGTCAAAAGAGGCAAGTAGGATTTCTTCAACAAACGTATAGTAGGGCTATTCTAATTGATATTAGCCTGTAGATTTAACATTGCCATAGTGGAGGTTAGGCTTACTGTATGTATGTTTTATCATGCATCTCGTGGACACTATAAAGTAATGGACCTTACCTTTTTTAACTTGTAGGTTTAATGTTAAAATAGCTCCATCCACAAACAGTCTTATACTTAATGGGACTGAATGGTTCACCCATTCATATGTCATCACTTTTAAAAGCATATATCTCGGAATGTAGATTACATACTCGTTCATCCTTGGTATTTATTGTAGGTTCTCTCTTGCACGGGTAAAGCCATTTCTTAACTTCTTCATTTTAGCAATACCTAAAGACTAGAAAAAATATTTCATTACTCCTCACTGGAAAACAAACAGGAAAATTATGCATCATAGAACACAAAACTCGTCACCGTGATGTTTTTTTATAATGTTCCCTTCAGTGACTCATTCGCCTATAGTGTTTTGCTTGCTTGTGTTGACGGTCGCTCACCTGACGCTACGCACAGAATGGTAAGTTTTTTCAAGCCTTAGTGACCAGTCGTCTGCTTGTTGATCTGATGGACTAAGGCCCGAGATTCGCTCAATCTCGATACTTTCTTGTTGTGTCTGCAAACTCACCACCCTTGTGAGCTAAGGATCGGGGATCGGGGGATGCTATATGGGTTCCTGCTGAGTAATTAACGCCCAGTGCCTAGACCTCCCTGATCCTAGCTTGGGTGGAAAGTGGGATTTTGCGTTACCATATATATATATATATATATATATATATATATGTGTGTGTGTGTGTGTGTATATATATATATATATATATATATATATATATATATATATATATATATATAGAGAGAGAGTCAGTCTCTAGAGCATTATCTTGTCACTGCATTGTTACTGCCCCTTGCCTCTGCTATTCATGAGCGACTTTTAAACCTTTAAACCGTGAATCTGTATCGGTTCCATAATAAGTTTTTCCCAGCTCAATAAATGCAACTTAAATCTTTTTTTAATAATTGTTTCATAATGAAACAATTAATATTACCACACTTTTTTTTCTAGTTTGAACCCACACTGCTCTTCCCCTGTATCTCCTTCTGGCATATATCTGAAGTCATTTATTAAAATCTATCCTCAGTCACCTCTGCCAATCTATTGTATAAAGGCAGAAGTGATAGAGGTTGCCATTGATTGATTGGTTTTTGCCATATATCTTAAATTCAATCGATCTGCCGTCTGTCGAGATACTACCGCTAGAGATCTTTGAGTTTTAACTAGCTTATGTTCTAAGGCTTTAGAATGCATAAGTCAATACTGTTAGTACCATCTGATTACAAACTTATCTTTTTTAGAGACTGTGGCATTTTAATTTTCATAATATCATTTGGTTTACCAAAAGCTTTCTACCCCTGCTTATCCTTTTCTTAATTTCGGTCGCATATCTTGGGAAAACACTTACTGTCTGTCCTAAGTACGTGTATTCATCAACAATCTCTAGAGGTTTGTGCATAGCCCTAACTGGTTGCCTCTCTGCATTTAAATTGAATATTTTCTTGGTTTTATTCATATTAATCTTCAGTCCTATATTTCTTCTTTCTCTATTCAAATCTTCGATCATCTTCTGATTCACTAAACAAAACTATGTCATCTGCAAATCTCAAGTTATAAAGGTATTCCCCATTAACGTTAATTCCTACATTTTCCCAATCTAAATGTTTTAAAACCTTCTTCTAGGCATGCTGTGAATAATTTAGGAGAGATGGGGTCTCTCTGTCTACAGTAACTCCGTTCTTAATCAGATTTTTCTCGCCATCTATATGTAGTTTTAGGATTGCTGTACTTCCCGTATACATATCTGTAATTGTTCGAACATGAAATTCATCTATTCCTTTTTTCTGAAGGGCTTTCATTACTGCTGAGGTTTTAACAGAATCAAATGCTTTCTCATACTCTATAAATGTCATACATAGTGGCTTTTCATATGCTGTTGATTTTTCCATTAGTTGGTTAATTAATTGCTTAGATATAGTCAATTGTTGAATACCTGTTTCTAAATCCTATCTGCTTTATTGGTTGATTAATGTCTAGCTGTTTTTGTATTTGGCCAAATATGACCTTTGTAAATATTTTATATATTACAGAGAGTAAACTTATTAGGCTGAAATTTTTCCGGTCTTTTGCGTCTCCTTTTTTTGTGAATTAGTATAATGATAAAGTACTTTCAAGCTGTAGAGGTATAGAGCATTCTTGCAGATATTTCGTGTAAAGGTCATAGAGTTTTACCAATACTAAATCAATCGTTAGTTCATCTTCTGCTGCTTTGCCTCTTTTCATACCTTTTAATCCTTTGTTTACTACTCTACTCCTGGTATTACGTTTGGTACCGGTTCAAGTATTTCATTATTAGCAAAGTTATTTCATATATCACTATTGTATAGCATTGTATATAAAACATCTGCATTTTTATCACTCCATCTCTATTGTTGATAATTGCATTTTCATCCTTTAAATTAAAAATCTGTTTGTACCTTGTTCGAAGCCTTTTTTTTCATCAATTTGATGGTTCTTCCTTTCTTTAGTGTTTCCTCAATTTTGGTCTAATTACGTTTACGAATGATTTGAGTTTTTAGTTTGTTTATTGTTTTGGATAGTTCAGTTAATTCTATTTCTTCTCTCTTGGATTTTTCCCTCATTATCAATCTTTTCTTTATCAGACTTTTGGTCTTTTCTGATAGTTTTCCTTGATCTTGTTAAGAAAGTTTTCCACGATCTCTTGTGCTGATTCCAATACATTTTATATTTCAATTACTGTTTATTTCTTCTTTACTACTTCTATTTCATCATGTAGATGGGACTACAAATTCTTTATTGCTAAACTAACTCATCAGATTTTTCTCTTATTATAGGGGTGACTATTTTTTTCTTAGAATTTGTTTTTTCTCTGTCTATCCTTAGATCTAGACAAATTTTGCTCCTCATCAGTCTATGGTCGCTTGATTTTAACGTATTTAACATTGTTACATCTTTAAGTAAATAAACTTTTTATAGCAAATAAAATCTATTTAATTTTTCATGGTTCTCCATTTGGGGTTCTCCGTGTCCCTTTTTTTCTGTTTCTTATTATAAAAAGAAAGTTCTTATGACGTTAAGATTGTTTCAGCAAGTTCTACAAGCATCTCTCCTCTGTCATTTCTTGTGACCACTCCAAATTTACCTACTACTGATTCTCTTCTCTTCATTTGACCTACTTTAGCATTGAAGTTGCCCAAAGCAAATGTAAATTGAGTCTCACGTTTTTTGTCATAGACATCTGCAGATCTTCATAAAAAGTTTCTATTTCTCGTCATAAAACGTTTCTATTTCTTCATAAGTATAAGATGTTGGTGCATACTTTTGAATGATCTTCAGTTTATACTTTTTGTTTAGTTTATAGTTAATCTTGCAATTTTATCACTAGTAATACGATATTATTCTGTGTTACCTGCAAGATTTTTATTAATAAGAGAATCTACTGCATTTTCTTTGTTCTTGTTATGCCCTCTTAATGAAAATATATGGCCCTCTTTTAGCTCAATGTATTTATGTCAGATCTACTAGGAACAGAAAGATCTTCCCCAGATATGGTCCTGACGATGTATGTTGTAAGATTCAGTTACCAATGGTGGCCTGTTCTAGTCCAGAGACTTTTAGCATCACCTGCAGTGAGGAAGAACTGCCCGCCACCTTGGGAAGTTCTTCCACTGCCGCTGGGGACTGGGGCTCAAGACGGGGTTGCTTTATTCATGTGTTGGGTTTGACCGATTATCATCATCACGCTGGCCACTGTGGATTGGTGATGGTGGGAGATTTTGGACTGATCGCTTACAGCAAACCAACGTAGTATGGGTGACCCTGACTAGTATATCTTGGCTGATCATGACGGTGTGGAAAAACATTCACCACGGTAGGATATCCCCATATATATATATATATATATATATATATATATATATATATATATATATATATATATATATCTTTATATATATATATATATATATATATATATATATATACAGTATATATATATGTGTGTATATGTGTGTGTGTGTGTGTGTGTGTGTGTGTGTTTGTTTCCCAATGGGTAAGACAGCCTCACCATTCAGAGATCGAATTGGTAATCGGGGTAACCTTATTGAGCTGAGATATTCAGGGATTCTTCAAAAAATTAGTGCCTGGTTGTTAGTTGACTCTAGTGGATTGCAACTGCGTTGTAGGAATAATGATGGGTTTGCAACCCCATTTATCAAAATTACCTTCAGAGAAAGGTTTTGTATATTGATTTCATCATTACAAGTGGTAAATCTATCTATCTATCTAGATAGATAGATAGATAGATATATAGATAGATAAATCATAAAATGCTGTTTTATCATTCCTTAAAATGTCAAATAATGAGGGAATTTATCACGCCAGTTATTTCAAATCTTTTGAAAAAGAGTAAGAAAATTGTGACGGAAGATATATGAATATACTGTGATTAGGTGAATTTCTCTCTCTCTCTCTCTCTCTCTCTCTCTCTCTCTCTCTCTCTCTCTCTCTCTCTCTCTCTCTCTCTCTCTCTGAAATGCGCTAATATGCAACAAGAGAAAGAACCAAGAAAATAAGGCGAACTTCATCATTTAATACTTGACGGAGAGTGTGTGCATAATTATGTATACATGACGCTTATATTACATATATCATTTGCAGGGACTTTTGTACTTTTCATTATTATTATTAGTATTAATAGTATTATTATTATTATTATTATTATTATTATTATTATTATTATTATTATTATTATTATTATTATTATAAGCTAAACTACAACCCTAGTTGGAAAAACAAGATGGTTTAATGCGATTAATGTGTTTCCAAAGAGCAAATGAGAATGATAAGGAATGTGATTATGTCTTTGGTAAGAAAAATCAAGGAGGATGAAGACAAAATTATTTCCCCCTTCCATTTAGATGTGCAAGTCTGCAATAATTCCCTGGATCTCTTTAGATTCTTGAGCAGTGCCAGGAACTGTGCCGTCTGGCACAACAGTGTCTTGAGCAAGTTGGAGTGTTACGGCTTAAGTTTAATATGTTAAAGTGGAAAGGAGGAGGAGGAGGAGGAGGAGGAGGAAGAAGATAACCTAGTAGGATGTGAGAGAAGAGGAGTCAGGAGTAGAGGCCAGGGATAGTAGGTGAGATAAAGAGATGCTGCAAAATCTCTCCCTTTGATGTCAG
>NC_090757.1:48129255-48134255 GCF_036898095.1 Palaemon carinicauda | reverse complement strand
TGATATTGATTCTTAAATCGGATAAAGAATATAGAAAAATTGAATTTTAGAATAGAAAATTTATTTGATACTTCTTAAATCGGATAAAGAATATAGAAAAAATGAATTTTAGAATAGAAAATTTATTTGATATTTCTTCTTAAATCGGATAAAGAATATAGAAAAATTAAAGTGCATACGTAAAAACTATATATATTATGCATTTGGTCTATGGCCCTGGTTTTCAATTGGTTGGGACACTCGCCTCGCTATGCAACTACAATAGGCCTCGCCTCTGTTGCATTATACAATGAATTACCACGGTTTTTGTTATTTCTATATGCGTTTTTGTTCGCATATTATGTATATTGTAACCGAATAAGCCCATACAACTTGATGCTAAAATTTAATATGTATTTTCTCTCTCTCTCTCTCTCTCTCTCTCTCTCTCTCTCTCTCTCTCTCTCTCTCTCTCTCTCTCTCTCTCTCTCTCTCTCTCTATATATATATATATATATATATATATATATATATATATATATTTGTTCCAACACAAATACTTACCGAGAACTATTTTTCTTGGAGTCACTTGGTGATCTCTCTTTCTCGACCAAGGTTTTTGGCGCCGTTACCCCCCTACTCCGTTCTCTATAAGGCCTACCCCCGCCGCCAAAGAATGCGCCCCGAGGGCAGGATTAGGGCAGGTCACTGCTTCTCTGGGCCATTCTCCCCATTAAGTTTCTTGGTCGTGAGGTGTTCACACCTCACTCTCAAGTCTCTCTCGATCCTTTGTGCGCGTTTAGTGTTCCACGTGTTCCCAGCGTGGGGACTTGTGTTTTTTCGCAGTGTGCTTTCCCAAGTGTTCCTGTGCGTTCACTTTTCAACCGTGTGCTTACCCGGTGTTTAATTCATTTCCTTAAGTGCTTGTGTCGTGCGTTGTGTGCGTTATGGAACAGTATTCCTGGATTTCCTTCAAGGAATTAATAGCTGAAAGGAACAATTTTACAATAAATCATTCTTCCTCCCCTTATCCTCGGTGTTAGCCGTGTAGGGGCAGCTTATGTTCCCCTTCAACCACGTGTCAAGACTACTGGTCCTGGAACGTAGTGCAGTGAGTGCACTTCGGCACCAAGAGGAAGAATACATCCAAGAGGCTCATAGGAAGACGAGCCTCTCCTCGCCACTTAATTCCCGATGCCTCGTCGAATAGAGATTCTTATACAGCCATCTTCCCCTACCAGAGTAGGGGACGAGGTTAGTCAGTTGCGGGGAAGTGCCCATTGCTCTTCCCCAGGAGTTTGAGTGGGTGCGGTATAGCACCAAGAAGAAGTAGGCGACGAAGTGTTCGCCTAAGAAGACTAGCGCCGGGCGTATCGCCTGACAGAGCTTCCCTACCACCCTCTCCTACCCAGAGTAGGAGACGAGGTTGGTTTATTGTGAAGAAGATAACTCTTAAGAAGTAGTTCGAGGTAAGTTCTACTTTCGAGAGTGTGTGGGGAAACGGAAGTCCTTGTGCAAGCAGGCCACGTCTCCTCTGATGACCCCATGTGGGGAATGTCCCTAATTCTTCTCCAGTCTCTTAGCGTATTTTTCAGTCTCTTCTGCAGCCGAGGGCCTCGCCGAGAAGGAGCCTCCCAGGTCTGTATTGCAGCGTTCCCCGGACCGGCAACCCAGGGTTTTTTCTCACCACGAAGGCCATCCTCCAGACGCAGATATAACCCTCGCAGGGAGAAATGCGAGAAGGCCTCTTCAGGCAGGCGTAAGACCGCGAAGCTTTCGGTTCACCCCGCCAACGGGTGTAACCGGGCTTCTTTACGGGCAGCCTGGCCGAATCAGCACAGCTGGTTCGGCCCTCGGACTTAAAAGGAACGGTTCCCTCCGTCGGGTCAGCCCACGGGGATCCGCGTCCGCGTCCCCCAGCCCGCCAGCGGGTGTAACCGGGCTTCTTTACGGGCAGCCTGGCCGAATCAGCACAGCTGGTTCGGCCCTCGGACTTAAAAGGAACGGTTCCCTCCGTCGGGTCAGCCCACGGGGATCCGCGTCCGCGTCCCCCTGAGAGAATACACGAACAGTAGTCCTCGACGGTACGGGGACGCCGGTTCTGACCCCGAACCTGGTGCGGAGCTCCCCGCCGGAGAAGACCGGTACCACCGCAAGGGAGTGCCTGGTATTCCAGAACCGAAGCGCCCGGGGAGTGCCCGGTGACCCGGCTCCTCGAGATCAAGCGGTAGGAAGGACTCTACAGGTAAGCGTAAGTCCCCGAAGCCTCCGGTTAACCCCACCCAGCGGGGGGAAACGCGCTTCTTGTCGGGCGGCCTGGCCGAACCAGCCCGGCTGGTGCGGCCTTCGGGTCAGAAGGAACGGTTCCCGCTGTCGGGTCAGCCCACGGGAACCGCATCCTCGGCACCCAGAGCCCTTGGGCCGACGAGAGTCCCCACTGAACCAGCGTTGCCTGCGTTAACCCAGGCCCCTGGTACGGACGTCCCCGCAGATGAAATCCAGTACCTCGGCAGGACGGCGCCCCTGGCCCCAAAGAGCTAGACGTCCAGTCGGCGTGCCCGGTAACCCAGCTCCCCGGCCCCAAGCCGAGACCTCGGCTGACGGAGAGGAGGGCTCCCTGACGGAGGACTCCGTCTATAGGAGAGTGGTTAGCCTTTGCAGAAGGCACCACAAGTACCGGAACCTGCAACTACGGATGAAGTTTCCTGGAAGTCAAGCCTTTTTGAGGATCATGCAGGCTCCTCCCAACCTAAGACGTCCCTAGCACTTCCTCTAACCCGAGATCTAGTCCTAGAGCAGGAGTATGTCGGCAAGGTAGTGGCCAGCAATGCTGAGGTCCCCCAACCTTTAAGGTGGGGTCAGCAGGACATCCTTAGTCAAGGCGTTTCAGACAGTAGAGCCTCTTCGGCCCCAGTCTGGTTCTCGCCAGCAGAAGCCTCCATGATGGAGAAAATGTCGAGGGACTTAGTAAACGTCTCCTCTTGGCTGGACTGGTGGGCTTACACTTTGGGAGGTGTACAAGCCTCCTTTGACCCCGAGGACCCTGTCCAGCAAGGCCTTCAACCTTTAGGGTATTGACATATCAGTCTCTCGCACTAACAGCTAACTGGGTGTTCTGGAAGCGAGACACTGTTCTGGCGAAGGTGTCTTGGAAGGTACCAGACAGGGAGACGCGAGCCATTCGCAGCTTTCCCCTGTGGGGAGAGTCTCTGTTTCCTCGGAAGGAACTAGAAGCCATAATGGAGAAGGTCTTGAAAAAGAAGGAGGCTAACGTCCCCAGACCTACGACTCCTAGGAGACCGCCCTATAAGAGGTCCGTCTCGCATAGGGCCGCGACACCCCAAGCCTCTACCAGCACTACGAGGAGAGAAGCCCCCCTCTTCCTCCTGGTCCGCAACGCGCCCTCAAGCTCCTTCAGGTCGGGTTACTCCGCCTCTAGGGGAGACAGATCAGGCCGCCCCTCTAGAAGAAGATAAGAGTGGGAGGCCCCCTATCCCCGCCCAACCCTCGGGTTGGAGGATGCCTCAGACGTCATTGGCAAGCATGGAGGGTTCAAGGAGCAGAACCTTGGACAGTGTCCGTACTAAAGAAGGGCTACAGACTTCCGTTCCTAACAGAACCACCCCCGCTTTTTCCGGCCAACCGGATAGAATGGCTAGATCCCAAAGACCCGTTAAAGAGGACCACCCTTCAAGAGGAGGTGTCGTCCATGCTAGAGAAGGGTACCATGGAAGAAGTTCTTCTCCCAGGGCCAGGTTTCTACAGTCGCCTATTCCTGGTGGAGAAAGCGACCGGGGGGGTGGAGACCGGTTATAGATCTGTCAGCTCTCAACAGGTTCGTCAAGAAGACGGACTTCAAAATGGACACTCAGAATTCAGTCCTGCTGTCCTTGAGGGAGAAGGATTGTAGGATGACCATCGACCCCAAGGACGCATACTTCCAGATTCCGGTCCACACCTCGGGTCGGAAGTTCCTCCGGGTGAAATAGGGTTCCCAGATCCTGCAATTCAGGACCCTTTTTCTTTGGTCTGTCAACAGCGCCCCAAGTGTTCACGAGAGTCCCCACGGCTGTCGCAGTGGGGGGCTCACGAACGAGGCATCCGCCTTATCAGATACCTGGACGCCTGGTGGCTTCTTTCCGCCTCAATGGTCCTCTTGGAGGGACAAAGGAGAAGTCTCCTCCAGTTTTGCTAGGATCTGGGGAACTTAATCAACCCTAAGTAGTCAAATCTATCCCCATCCACCGGAATGAACTACTTGGGAATAACATTAGACACCTTTCGGGGAAAATTTTCCCTTCGGAGGATAAGATAAGAAACCTCAGGCTCATTAGTCAGCCGTTCCTGTCAGAACACCCCAGGAAGGCGGAAGACTGGCAGAGGCTGATAGGTCACCTGGTCTCATTGGAGAACCTAGTTCCCCAAGGGAGGGTAAGGCTCAGATCCATCCAATGGAATCTCAGGAACCTCTGGTGACAGACGGATTCGCAGCAGGTGCTAATCCCAGTCATTCCAGACACGAGACCCTCCCTAGAATGGTGGCATTGCCAGCCGAACTCACTCAAGGGGACGACCTTCGGGACCGGCCCTCCCGAGTTACTACTGTTCACAGACGCCTCCAACCAGGGATGGGGAGCCCTTCCCCTCGATGAAACGGCACGAGAGACCTGGTTGGAAGGGGAGAGGCAACTCCACACAATGTCCTGGAGTTGGAAGCAGTCCAGAAGGCGTGCCTACACTTCGCAAGTCTGCTAAAGGGGAACACCGTGGCGTGGATGAGCGACAACGCCACGGTAGTGGCATACATAAAGAAGCAGGGTACTTGTAATCGAAGGAGTTGTGCGATCTCACCATAGAGAGTCTAGATTGAGCGGAAGAAAATCAAGGGGTGATGTTAGCAAGGTTCATTCCCGGGAAGAAAAACGTTCTGGCCGACGCCCTCAGCAGAATGGGCCACATAGTAGGGACAGAATGGTCCCTTCTCCCAGGAATAGCCAAGCTCATCATTCAACGCTGGGGTT
>NC_090757.1:48119255-48124255 GCF_036898095.1 Palaemon carinicauda | reverse complement strand
TCTACCTTTGATCGCGAATTGCTGGCGGTGCACTTGGCTGTCCGCCACTTTTGCCATTTCTTAGAAGGTACGTCCATTGTAATTCGCACACACCACATGCCTCTGGTGGATGCCTTCACTCGACAGTCTGACGCCTGGTCCGCCCATCAACGCTGACATCTCTCCGCCGTGGCTGAATACAATTGCACCCTTCAACACGTCCTTGGGAAAATGAATCCCGTTGCCGATGCCCTGTCAAGAAACACGTTGGCTTGCCGTTCAACTGGGATTCAATTACAATGCCTTGGCTGAAGCCCAACGACAGGATCCAGAATATCAAGCATGTAGGACATCCTGCACATCCCTCTGTTGGGAAGACGTCCCCCTCAACGACTCCTACACCACCCTCCTCTGTGACGTCAGTACTGGTAGACCGCAACCTTGGATTCCTGCTCCCATGGGCCGACAGGTGTTTGATTTTATTCACGGCCTTTCACATCCCTCGTGCCATTCTACTGCACAGCTGCTGAAGGCAAAGTTCATTTGGCACGGCATTTCTAAGGATGCTAAGGATTGGGTCCGTGCCTGTACTTCCTTGCCAAACGTCCAAAGTACATCGACACACGGATTCAGGAGTGGGCACCTTTCCTCAACCTCAGTGTCGTTTCACCCACAATCACGTCGACGTTGTAGGCCCCTACCCACATCACAAGGACATCGTTACCTGTTTACTGTCATCGACCGCTCCACTCGTTAGCCTGAAGCCATTCCCATGGAAACTGCTACGTCTGCCTCATGTACATCTTCCTTACTCTCAGGATGGATTGCAAGATTTGGTATCCCTGAGCATATTACTTCTGACAGGGGTACCACTTTCACCTCTCAAATGTGTCAATACCGAATATCCTGGGCATCACCCTACATCAGACTACTGCCTACAACCCTTCTGCCTATGGAATTGTTGAACGTTTTCATTGCACCCTCAAAGCAGCTTTGATGTCCCATTGCAAGGACTGCAACTGGTTTACTCAGCTTCCCTGGGTCCTCCTGGGACTATGGACCACTCCTAAAGACACCCTGGACGTCTCGGCAGCTGAAATGGTGTATGGCGATCCGTTAGTTGTCCCTGCCGCATTTTTTCCTTCTGCAACCTCCTCCGATGATCTCCAGCGCATATGTCACGTCGTGGGAAAATTTACTCCATGCGGCCAGACTTACAAGCCCCCAGCAAAGCATCACATACCGACAGACTTGCACTCTGCAACGCACGTCTTCCTCCGCAACGACACTAGCAAGCCACCGCTAGCACCTCCTTACACGGGCCCTTTCCTTGTGATCCGACGCAGTCCGAAAGCATTCCTACTAAACATTCGTGGCAAAGAAGACTGGGTCTCCATTGATCGTCTAAAACCTGCTTACCTCCTGCCAGATGACCCGCCTACAGTTCGCCTCTGTAGATCAGGGCGCGCTATTTAACATGTACAGTATGCCATGTACAAACCGTGTGTCACACAATCGTACATAGTAACGACGTTTCTATTTTTTGTGTATATTATCCTTTGTATCTTCGCTCTCCCCTCGCACTGACAGCGACCTGTATCAACCTGTCTGTTTTTCTTACCGTTAACTGTTAACAGAAGCGGTTGCTGGTTGGACATGAAATAGCCTGTTATATTTTATGACCTTCTTGGCCGGACTTGATGTTTATATAAACTGGATATTCTGTAATAAAGTTACTCAGTTGCTTTCATCTTGCCTTTTGAGTCACAGCCTCACTTGGCCCGTCACATGACCATAATAACCATAATGATCTTTATCATTAACCTAGATCTAAGCCATGAGGATCCAAGACAAGTCTGTACCAGGATTCCAGATCCTTATCCAAATCTAGTTCGGAATGCAGAAGTTTGCCAAATTTGAATGGAATAATCTGTGGCCCACTGATGATCCATGTCAAAAATCATCCGAGGGTCACTTTCTGGGTAATCCTTTTAACAGACAGACCAGCGAACGTAAACAAACAGGGATGTTACCTTAAACTCCTTGTGGTGGCATAAAAAAAAGACAGAATCCCGAAGGAAGGAATTGAAAAGGAAATCCTTTCAGCTCTGGTAAATCCTTTGTTTCAAGAAACGCGACTGACCTAGCCTGAAGGGGCATGGTCTTTGATAGCAGTAATCTCTTGCTTGCAAGAGAGAGAGAGAGAGAGAGAGAGAGAGAGAGAGAGAGAGAGAGAGAGAGAGAGAGAGAGAGAGAGAGATTTTGATAGTTTTTATTCTCGCATGGCTTCTGTTCTTGCGTGCCAAAAGATTTATTTATTTTCTTGTCTCTAACATTTGTTCTTAAAAAAAGAAAATAGTTCAGTATTGACGATATTGATATTTTGTAAATTAAATGGAGATGGATTATTTTGTTGGATGCATATTTTTTTTTTTTTTTCATTAAGGAAGACAAGATTGAAAGAAGCGTAGAAATTTTTGTCTACTCGATTTTTTATTACGTTTTTATTACTTATTTTTTATCATATTTATATCAGTGATTTATGACAGTAATATATGCATTATGGATAATTCTGAATTAATTACTAGATGCACTGTTTAGATTGATGGACTGAATAGAAAACACTTGCATATTTGAGTCTGATACACTCTACACACACACAAACACTCACACACACACACACACACATATATATATATATATATATATATATATATATATATATATATATATATATATACATATATATATGTGTGTGTGTGTCTGTGTATGTCTGTGTTTGTGTGTATCTATCTGTGTCTGTGTGATACCGGCATACCAAGCTTGACAGTAATATTCCTGGACCAGGGTTCGAAACCCGGCCGGTCAGATACTATAGTCTTGAGTGATTTCTCCTGGGGCTCAGATCCCGAGGTCGTTAAGAGAATCCAAACTTTAATGTATTAATATATATGGTTTATTTGAAATATGAAAAACACGTTTAAATGTGCAAAATTTATCATATATATATATATATATATATATATATATATATATATATATATATATATATATATATATATATATATATATAAGGCGCTCTTTCCTCTTGAAGAGAGTATTACCTGAAAAGTCTAGCCTTCTGCTTTATCAGCAATAGTTTAGGGTTGAAGCCGCTAGCCGTATTCACTTTTCTTGACACTAGCTTTTATATGGACTAATTTCAGCTTGGTGGACTGGTGAGCGATAGCATGGGATCGAACGCGGTCCCAAAAACTAGCAATCTGAGTATTAAAACATATTCTTAAACGGTTTTAATGGGTCTGTTTGTGTTATTGCTTTGTTAGATATGACGAAATTTAAGTTGGCTTTTCCAAAAATTTAGAATAATAGAATTAAAAAAGTAAATATGAAATTTTAAAATTAAATTTTTTATCACTTGGGTATTCAAAATACAACGTTACGTAATGCGGAGAAAATATGTCATTTCTGTTGTACCATTATTAATATTATTTTATGTGTAAGGATTCATTTGCAAAACTTAAAAGCCATTATTATGCTGAGCAATAATCCACTGGACATAAAAACGAAGGCAAGTTAAGTATAGAAATATGTTTTTGGACAAAGCCATTCGAATGAGCAAACATGTAAATGCACGCGTGGGGGATATAGTTTAAATCTAGTGAAGAGAAACTATAGTAAAACTTACGCATAGTAGAATGGGATGATATGGATGGGTAGGTCAGTAGCATGAAAAAAAATAAATAGAATGTAAGTGTAATCACAAAAAAAAAAAAAAAGATTGGATTCCCCCGGGAAATGGAAATATAGATTTTTATCTTTTTTTTGGAGGGTGTATAAATATTGTCTTTTTTTTTTTTGGCGGGGGGCATATAGAGGAAAGGGGGCGTGTAAATTTCTGCTCGGGATGGCTTGGAAAACACATTTTCCTCCTTTTGAAAAATCCGAACCTTTAATGGAGCAAGTATTTCGCTGGAGCTCTCATTAATTTGGGATTTTATCCGGCGACCTCCTGGCTCCGAAAGTTGCCTGTTTAAGCGCCTAACTAGCGGGAGGCGGTCATAAGTTACGGTACTTCTAGTCTCAAATTATGGGCACCGGGGAAGTCCCTCTCGGTATTTCGTGGCATAATCCGTTTTTGATTCTGAGAACGAAAGGTCATTTTGCTGCTGGCATTGAATATCACGTTAGCCTTCAGTTGATGCTATAGGGTTTATAAAGGATGTCAGCATAACTTCTAATGAGCTTAATGCCTCTTGGCTAGTTCAGCGGTAACGAGTTTGCCTAGCATTCGCATGGCAGCAGATCGATCCCCGCCTGGGACAGTCATTTTAAGCTGTTTTACTGGGTAGGCCATTGCTCTGGTTGGGCACCACAGTGCGATGTTGGGCTTGCCTGGCTGACGTTCTGGTGTGTATCTGTTGTGGTGAAACCTTTAAATCTGATATGCGAAAATTGAGTAAAAGTTGCAAGGTTGAGTGATAGAGAAAAGGGTTGAGGAGTTGTGAATGGTAAGGAAGAATAAGTAGGAATTTTTAAGACCTTGATTCTCGTCTAACGATGGGAGTCAAATCAAGCATTATCAACGGTGAGTAAGAGGTGAAATAATTCATTTTTGGGATTAAGCGATTTTACATAGGAGGCTGATTGAAAGGAATGTTTGAAATGGTTAAAGTTATTGTTTTATCAAATGTTGATGAAAATAATTGAGGAACATCCGGTGCTGAGGGCGGAGGAGATTGATTGTGTTTGATGTTACAAGCTAAGGGGACTCAAATAGACAAACCGGAAGTTTCTGTGGTGGCAGATGTGATAACGTCCCTGACTGGTGAACGCTTGACTGGGGTTCGAGTTCCGCTCAAACTCGTTAGTTTCTTTGGTCGCTGCAACCTCACCATCCATGTGATCTAAGGATGGGGAGTTTGGGGAGCCCATAGGTCTATCTGCTGAATCATCAGCAGCCGTTGTCTGGCCCTCCTTGGTCCTAGCTAGGGTGGAGAGGCGGCTTGGGTACTAATCAT
>NC_090757.1:48104255-48111755 GCF_036898095.1 Palaemon carinicauda | reverse complement strand
AAACATTACTAAACTCAATTTTTTTAATGAGGCGCATTTGCACTGACTCGTACCGGTGCCCTTTTAGCTCGGAAAAAGTTTTCTGCTATCTGATTGGTTAGAATTATTTTGTCCAACCAATCAGCGATCAGGAAACTTTTTCGAGATAAAACGGCACCCCGGCGAGTCGGTGCAAAGCTGCCTAACTAAAAAGAATTGACTGTAGTATGTTTACAATATTTGTTAACCAATAAAGACAGTTTGAAGGTTTAATGAAGCCATTTTAACCATATTTGATATATCTGGTTGTTTATTGGAGTTAACAATTCCCAAATGCTTTCATAATTTCTTATTATTTTTACACGCAATAATCGTTTAAGTTGTTCAGAATTCATGAGAGATTTTCTTCTGAAAAAATTATATAAAAAAAAATCTCTTAATTTTCTTCCTCCCTAAAAAATTTATTTTGTCTTAGGAAGTGAATTCTTGTAATGTTCCTTACATGAAACTTGAAGCCATATATTAGGCGATCTTATCAGTATGTAATAGGTCTTTAGGCCTATTTGAATATAATTTGTTCTTTGATGTAACCGTTTACAATTGTAGAACCTACAGGCATTATGTTGAGAGTATCATGAGTGGAAAAAATTTGCGTAATTTTGAGACCTGATTTTTGTGGAAGCATATTGATTCAATTAATTTTTTAAATATCCTTAAAAAGGAAATCTCCAAAACCACCAATAAAGATTGTAATGAGAATGAAATGAAGAAAATATAATTCCGTACATAATTCTACGAGTCTTTACCTGTGAGAATCGATAATTGTTGAGAATTCCCCTAACCGTAGAACGTCGAGAATTATACTCCCCCTTAATTGGAAATGTGTGTTTCCCTGGATGGGTGAATGACCACATTATAAACTTACATTTCTCGAAATATTTCCGACCGAAGGGTGAAGTGATTAAGTTTCTACTATCCCTAAAAAAAGATGGCAGGGAATTATTATTATTATTATTATTATTATTATTATTATTATTATTATTAATTGCTAAGCTACAACCTTAGTTGGAAAAGCAGAATGATATAAGCCCAGGGGCTCCAACAGAAAACATAGCCCAGTGAGGAAAGGAAACAAGGAGAAATTAAATATTTTAAGAACAGTAACATTAAAATAGATATCTCCTATTATATGCTATAAAATCTTTAACAAAAGAGGAACAGAAATAAGATAGAATATTGAACAGATTTTTTTTTTCAAGTTCAAAGTTATAGGAGATAGAAAAAAAGATTATGTTTCGTTTGAAGTTCGAGTTAAAATTTATGGGGAATTGAAGGATATTGTTTCACTATTTTATTATATATATATATATATATATATATATATGTATATATATATGTATATATATATATATATATATATATATATATATATATATATATATATATATATATATATATATATATATATATATACAGCAGGATATATAGGAATTCAGTTAATTGGATATTAGTCTTACCAATCAAATAGCTAATCAAGGATCTTTAGATGTTCATACTTGGCATAAAAGTCTTTTGTTGATTAGGTTGATATGAGCCTCGCTTTATTATAATTTATCTGCTTGACATTGCTAGGTATCTTTTGTAATATATATATACATACACATATATATATATATATATATATATATATATATATTATATATATATATATATATATATATATATATATATAATATGTGATATATATGATATGTATGTATATAGTATGTGTGCGCGCATTTCTGTAATTCACTCTTTGTTTAACCATTAATTTTCAAACATGTGCTTTTTCCTTGTTGGAACCCAATTGTATTTATCCTTCTGGTTTTCTAGCAATGATTAAATATTGTTGTATAATAATAATAATAATAATAATAATAATAATAATAATAACTTATATCTAATTTATTTAAGTTTGATGTACTATGTAATAAATAGGTTTTGTCCTGACAGCGCCGAGTCTCGGCTTGAGAAAGTTAGAAGGCGTCGTATTACTAATGGTGCCCCAAAGACGCTATTGATCAGACAGATAAGTTGGCCTATGTTTAAGGACCTGTGAAGCAGACAGACGGTGCCTTGGGTTGGAGACACTTTGGTAATGGGGTGTGTCTTGAATTTAATGAATTTGGGAGAAATTCAAAAGAATATGTTAACTGTAGTGTTGTGTATTGATTTTTTTTTGTTAATCCTGTTACCACAATTTCGGATTTAACAGCAAGACATTACTTATTTTTTTACGTTATTCTTTTAAAAAATAGTAAAATGATTTTGAAATTATATGTAGTATATGTATGGGGATAGGGTTGTTGGTTGTGGTGGCATGGTGGTAGAGTCCTTACCTGGTGATTATCAGACTGGTGTTCCAATTCCGCTCAAACTCATTAGTTCCTTTGGTCGCTGCAATCTCACCATCCTTCTGAACTAAGGATCGAGGGTTTGGGGAGCCTATAGGTTTATCTGCTGAGTCCTCAGCAGCCATTGCCTGGCCCTCCTTGATCTTAGCAAGGGGTAGAGGGGTCTTGGACGCTGATCATATGTAATAGGGTCAGTCTCTAGGGCAATGCCGTGCTTGATCGGGCAATGTCACTGTCCCTTGCCTCTGCCATTCATGAGCGGCCTTTAAACCTTCAAAGTTTAAAGGGAATGTTACTAAGAGTAAGATTACGATGTTAAAAGAAAACATAAATGCAAATTAATGAATACCATTGATGAAAGCGGAAGATTTGAACTGAACGTTTAAGAAGGCCTTTGTTCAGAAATAAAATGGACGATGGTAGAGTTGATTCACATCATAGTTAAAACAAGAAAGACACCTGGATTTCTGCCAAAGGTTTGGAATACAAGAGGAAATTCAAGGAAAGCAAAAGTTCATATTGCCAATTCAACTTCATGCAAGTAAAGTAGAGAGATATTGAAGTTGAAATGAGTAAGAGAAAGAAAAGTGGTAGCCGTTGACCAGAAATATTTGCGTATATATGAGGAATTAGAATGTGTAAGAGAATGAGAATTGTAATAGAAGATACAATAAAAAGGTTAACTGGTGAAATGACTCTGAATTAGAGGTTCCATGATCCCAAGGTGAGAATGGAGGATAATAGTTTTGTGTAGATATATTAAAAGCTTCGGAAAGTAGGTGGATATAGGGTGATAATTGGGGGAAGTGCAAGAAGGGATGGCCTTAATATCCTTAGAGTCTTAGAGTGCTTACAAAACAGCAAAGAGTGTGGGTGATGAACCTTTTGTATAGGCACAACGGGCATATATTTTAGGCCTAGTCGTTTTGAGCAGTGGACGAAAGTCAAAATGTGAAATTGACGGTGGAAAGTTTTCTGGTTAAGTTGAATTAATTTTGGTCCTCAATATTTACTACTGTATATGTTTTAACAGGAATGCAGTAAAACTCTCCCGTTTGAAATCTTTCCCAATAGCGAAAATCAAATACCTGAGACGTTGCTTCGTGACATTTTGGAATAAGATTATGTGTTTCATTCTGCTTTTTAACCTTCCAGTGACCAGCAACAGTCAGCTGACTACCATGTACGCAATTTTCAGGAAAGTTAATTAAGGCTCTTTGGAATTTTAGAAATAATATTCCATGTTGTAGTTGATTTGGCAATTTCAAACTTTCGTGTGTGTCGTGGTATAGCGGTGCAGATCTCGGCTCACGTGTGCTAGGTTTGCCGCCTAACAGTTCTCCCAGCTGTAAATGGGTATAAGCGTGCGCTGGTGCTGATGAAAAGGAAGTAAGGGTAGCAACTTCATTCGTGAAGATTTGCTGAGAAATTGATTGTTGTTCCCATGTATATATATATATATATATATATATATATATATATATATATATATATATATATATATATAGTAAAGAACAACTGTCTGGCTATATATATATATATATATATATATATACATATATATATATATATATATATGTATATATATATATATATATATATATATATATATATATATATATATATATATATATATATATATATAATTTCCTTCGGTCACGCTCAGCGGCATAGCCAGACGTATAACTATTGGTGAGAGGGGTTGTAGTTAGGAAAAGGGGATGAGGGTGGGAGGGGTTGAATCTGCTTGGATGTGCAACGGATCTAAATATTTTTGACCGATCGCGTACAATGATATATATATATATATATATACATATATATTTATATATATATATATATATATATATATATATATATATATATACTGTAGATATATATATATATATATATATATATATATATATATATATATATATATATATATATATAAATGGTGATATTATTTTATCGAAGTACAAATACATATTTATAAAAAGAATAAAAAATTCCTCAAAAAAAAAAAGGAAGCCTTCAAATATGCAAGAAGTTTACCGCAATGCAAATTGACCCCAAAGACATATAGCCCCATCTGTCAATTACACTTGCACCACGCGTGACATGGAATGACAACGTCATGTTATGTCACGCATTGCCGAGAATTAGTAACGTAACCTGATCAACCGAAGAGAAATTCGGCAACGAGGGCAATCAAGGCGATTGCACTGGAATATAGGTCAAGCCTTTGCCTAATGACAATAAGTATTATTTAATTAATTGCAATTGGCTCTACTCGCAGATGTATGTCAGGTTGGAAATAAGTTATCTCGCTCTGGTCCATTTTTTTTTAGGGATTATTACAAAGTGATGTGATGTAAATTGTGGTTGTTTTTGGGTCTTTCCTGGATTTTCAATGTTATTTCGCTTGTTCATTCATTTATAATGTTACTTTAGTCGTTATTGTGGTTAGTATTCGTTATAGTACTGGTAATAGTAGATAATAATAGTTGTAATGTAGTTGTAGTAGTAGTAGCAGTAGTAGTTCCAGTTGCTGTTGGAGCAACGTTGATAATGACCTAGTAATATTTATTATTATTATTATTATTATTATTATTATTATTATTATTATCATCATCATCATCATCATCATCATCATCATCATCATCATCATCATCATCATTATTATTATTATTATTATTATTATTATTATTAATGACCATATATTTGTATGCAACCAAACTCCAGCCTTATGACCTAACAAAGCAAGCCTCAACAGAAGAGGCCAATCTATAAGAGAAATAAGAGATAAACCTCCGAGAAAATAGTTGTATACATACCAACATATACACATGCATTCATAAATACATACATAAATAAACATTAGTTTAGGCAAGCTTACGTTTCAAATGTTTAAAGATCACTCGTCAATGGCAGAGCCAAGGGACAGTGACACTGCCCTAGCTACTAGACAATGCCCTAGATACTGGCCATATATATATATATATATATATATATATATATATATATATATATATATATATATATATATATATATATATATATATACATATACATATGATCAGCACCCAAGCTGGGACCAAGCAGGACCAGTTAATGGCTGCTGATGACTCAGCAGAGTGACATATAGGCTCCCCCCCCCCCCTATTGCTTTGTTCACAACGATGGTGATGTTGCTAACACTAAGGAAACTATCGAGTTTGAGCGTGAACCCCAGTCCGGCGAACGCCAGGCACGGACACTTCCAATACGCCACCACAACCATGGAAACATTAGGTTTTATTATATTGCGAAATCCTGCGGAAAAAAAAAAATCAGGTGAAGGTGATACTAAGTATTTTGAAACTTTTAGGAACGTGATGTATAGTGCTATAAGTATTTTGAAACTTTTAGGAACGTGATGTATAGTGCTATAAGTATTTTGAAACTTTTAGGAACGTGATGTATAGTGCTATAAGTATTTTGAAACTTTTAGGAACGTGATGTATAGTGCTATAAGTATTTTGAAACTTTCAGGAACGTGGTGTATAGTGTTATAAGTATTTTGAAATGTTTAGGAACGTGATGTATAGTGCTATAAGTATTTTGAAACTTTTAGGAACGTGATGTATAGTGCTATAAGTATTTTGAAACTTTTAGGAACGTGATGTATAGTGCTATAAGTATTTTGAAACTTTTAGGAACGTGATGTATAGTGCTATAAGTATTTTGAAACTTTTAGGAACGTGATGTATAGTGCTATAAGTATTTTGAAACTTTCAGGAACGTGGTGTATAGTGTTATAAGTATTTTGAAATGTTTAGGAACGTGATGTATAGTGCTATAAGTATTTTGAAACTTTTAGGAACGTGATGTATAGTGCTATAAGTATTTTGAAACTTTTAGGAACGTGATGTATAGTGCTATAAGTATTTTGAAACTTTTAGGAACGTGATGTATAGTGCTATAAGTATTTTGAAACTTTTAGGAACGTGATGTATAGTGCTATAAGTATTTTGAAACTTTCAGGAACGTGGTGTATAGTGTTATAAGTATTTTGAAATGTTTAGGAACGTGATGTATAGTGCTATAAGTATTTTGAAACTTTTAGGAACGTGATGTATAGTGCTATAAGTATTTTGAAACTTTTAGGAACGTGGTGTATAGTGTTATAAGTATTTTGAAATGTTTAGGAACGTGATGTATAGTGCTATAAGTATTTTGAAACTTTCAGGAACGTGGTGTATAGTGTTATAAGTATTTTGAAACGTTTACAAACTTTAGGTATATTGTTAATTATGCAAAGAAAGCGATGGAAGGGGAGCATGGTAAGAGATCAGCTAATCAGCACAATCTTTCAACCCATTGATAAGCATAAGTTTTTCGAAGAATTATATATTACTTTAATAGCATTTGATATTAAAATTCATATAATAGCAAGATAATTGCGCTTGAGGATATGCAAATAAATAAACGCAATCCCTATCGTTACCATTCCAGTATAATTTCTTTATGAATTTAGTCGTTTAGAAATTATCTTATTGTTTATCTATTTTTTTTAATTTTCTATTGATTTTTCGAGATAGGTGTCGTACTGCAGCAGACATGCGAAGCAAATTAGTTCTCAGAATTGTAGTGCTAAGAAAAATATTTCGGACTGCCTTTCTCTACTCCTCTCCTCGAACCTCCTTCCCCTACTCAAACTTCCCTCCCCTCTCTTCACCTCCCCTGTCCTCTCCCCCCCCCCCCACCAAGTATTGGAAGCAGAGTCTGTCTGGGCAACTCCTTCCCTAATTAGCCAATTAGACGATCATCATTTGAACGACAAAACAGTCCGATTACGTTGTAATGAGTTTCATTTTAAAGATGATTGTCCGAGAGATAATAGTCGAAAGAGAAATATAAATGCATTTGTAGTTAGTAGGTTGGCCAGGGCACTAGCCACCCGTTGAGGTACTACCGCTAGAGAGTTATTGGGTCCTTTGACTTGCCAGACAGTACTACATTGGACCCTTCTCTTTGGTTACGGCTCTTTTTCCTTTTGCTTACACATACACCGAATAGTCTGGCCTATTATTTACATATTCTCCTCAGTCCTCATACACCTTACAACACTGAGATTACCAAATAATTTTTCCTTTTAGCTCATGGG
>NC_090757.1:48091755-48099255 GCF_036898095.1 Palaemon carinicauda | reverse complement strand
TATCACTCCATAAAAGTTCAGATGAGCCAATTTGTTAATGAATAGTGAGGGGCAAAGGATACTTTAAGGATAATTACAGATAAGCCAGAGGGACCCTTTTCAGATACTGCTGCCTACGGCCTCTGGCGGATATCCTGCTATAAGGGGTTCGGGTGGAGCTTCCTCTCTTGTCGTGGGCTGATAAGAAGAAGGATGACGAAGCGAGAGGACAATAAACAAGAGGGAAGGAAGAGATGAAAGAGGGAGTTGAAGATGCGAATACAGGGTAAGTCGCAGACGGAAACGGATACTGCAAATGAAGAAGCGAAAGGAAAGGATGAAAGAGAAGCAGGAAGGAAATTGAAGATGCTTAGAAGGGTAGACGAGAATATGAAAAGAACGAATGTGAATAATAAAGATACGAAGCAAGAGGACAATAAAGTAAATGAGAAAGATGAGAATGTTTAATGAAAAATAGAATTTGTCGATAAAAATTATGATAGAAGATTTATGAATAAAATATTGCAAAACTGCGAATGTTGAGGATAACAAAGTACGATAATGCTAAACAGGAATAATAAAAAGTCGTGTAACATAAAATTAAATTATTAAAACAAAAGAAAAAGAAATAGTTACATGGTAGTTGAACAATATATTGAAAATATTCCGTATTGAAAGCTTATATTTTGATAGATCTTCGAACCCTTAAAATTTACATGTAGCAGAAAGAAGAATGAAATAATTAGAAATGAGATACAATGGAAGAAAAGAGTATGTGAAATGACGAAGAATTAGTCTTTTAGGCGACACCGAATTAATGGAGCTATGAAATACGGGAAGTTACTAAACAAAAGTAGAGAACATTTTTTGCTGAAAAAGATTGATATACTTTAGATATATTCAAAATATAAGAAAAAATAATCACGGTTGGTGGAGATTTACATTAGTACTTTGGGTTACGAGTTAAATCCTTGCTGAGAGCTCGCTCGCAACCTAAAATGCTCGTATATTAAAATGATTCTTCCCATAAGAAATAAAGGAGGTTCACTCAATGCATTCCACATGTTCATAAGTACTTATATGTACTAATTTTTAAAGGTTTTGTAGTGGTAATTATTATACAGATTATAATCTGGAGATTATAATCTGTATAATAATTATACAGAAAGGAATACATATTAATTATTCGCAATGTAAAATATAAACAATTGACAAATTAACTCGTACTTTACATTTGAGGAGAGTTGTGTCTGGCCTGAGGGAGAGCAGAGAGGAGGAAGAGGAGGAGAAGGGATACAGTAATTGGAGAGATAATCTCGAATCATTATACGTTTTCGGCACACCTAGTCGTCTTTTATTACACTCACACATTTAGTTATCACAAGGAATCTATCTACAGATGACTGCTTCTATGTTTTCTTTAAAATGGCAGGATAAAGAGCCATAGCATTATCGGTAAATAGATTCGTTGCTCGCCCTGATGAAGCCTGATCTGGGTGAACACTGTGTGGGTGGTTTTTGAGCACCACGTAACTGTTTTCTGTGCATCGAATGATATTCCAGTTCAAACTTCTCAGTGAAAAATACCCATACGGTATGAGATTTTTTCCCAAAGCCTGCTGCAATATTCATTACCCAATTCAAATTAGTTTGCTCCTATTCGAATTTGTTAGCATTCTTAAAAGGGTTTGAAAATGTGTATAGGCTGACCAGGTTTTCAAAGGTATGTATGGATGAGGAAAAGCTCCATTTGTAAGGGTAAAGAGGAATGACTTAAATAAAGTTAGACGTAATTAAAGCGAATATGATAAATATAGTGTTTGCTGTTGTACCATTAAAGGTGTATAGTAAGAATTCGATGAAGAATTTAAGACAGGTGATGATTGTGTGGGTGTAGACAAGGAAGACAGTCCTTGGATCAAGTTTTTTTTTATTGAAGAGTAATGTAAAATGTTTCAAAGTAAATGAAAATATGCTTTATAAAGCTTTAGGTGAAAATTACAGAGGCAATGTAGTGGGTATTGAGAGTACTTGCATTGTATGATATGAGGTTAAGAGTAATGAAAATTTCCTGTGGAGGAAATGTAGTGTGTGAAAGTCAGACGGATGACAGGTTTAGCGGGAACGTAAGGTGATGTGAAAGTTTAGGTAAAAGCCAATGGAGGGTGATACAAAGTTGCAGGATAAGAAAATGAACTGTGGATGGAATAAGGAATAGTTGATGTTTCCATTGGATGCTTTGCTGATTAGGAACAGTGAAGAGAAACCGGAAAAGCTGGTAAAAGTTTGATTTGGTCTGCGAGAGGAGAAAGTTGAAAGTAAATGAGAGAAAGAGTAAAGTAAGGCGGGTAGCTGTAAAGCCAGGAAGATGGAAGAATAAAAGTAAATATGGATGTAATATATTAGGAGTGGTTAAATCATATTGTACCAACCGTGTGTCACTCGATCGTACATAGTAACGACATTTCATTTTGTGTATATATTATGCTTGTATCTTCGCTCTCCCCTCGCACTAAAAAGAACCTGAATAAACATGTATCTTTTTCTCACCGTTAATTTTTAACCGGTGTGGTATCAGTTGAACAGGAAATTTCCTGGTGCATTGAACCTGAAATAATGTATGTGTTTTTCTCACTGTTAACTGTTAACCGGTACGATGTCCGTTGAACAAGAAATTTCCTGTTGCATTGAGTTTTTGTATATAAAGGCGAGTGTCTGTAATAAAGTTACTCAGTTGCTTTCATCCTGCCTTTGAGTCACAACCTTCTCTCGGCTCGTCACAATATGAATATTTTGGGGCTAAAATGAGAGAAAAACTAAACAACAGAATAAGCGAAGCAAGATAATTATCAGGATGTTAAAAAGAACTCTGTTAAGAGAGTTCAGATGTATGTAGAAAATAGTATTAAAATGCATTAAGGGATTCTTGAACCATTTCGATTGCGAATTATTATTTAGTAAAATTTGAAGCCATTGAGATGAAAGGTTTTTCCAGTATATACGTTGTAATAAGAATTATTATGCAGAGAATATAAAAAGATTATCAAAAGTGAATGATGGGTCTGTCATATTGAAGGAATGAAATTGATAGGTTAGTGAAGAATGTATTATTCAGTGCTGGGAGGTATGAGGAGGCAAGGTCTTAGAAAGGGTTGAATAGTTAAAGTGACAGACATATTAAACAAGCTGGGGCTTAATATTGTACAAGATAAGGGGAGAATAATGCTGTTTTCATGAAGGTGTTGATGTGTGAAGCGACTAATGTCTTGGGAGTTTTACTGCAATTGGGGTTCGTCCAGGATTTAATGCTAAATGTTGCAGGGACTGGGGTGTTGATTTTTTTTAGAGCCACCGCCTGTTTGTGAAAATGTATGAATGTATAAATCTCTGTATATATATATATATATATATATATATATATATATATATATATATATATATATTTATATTTGTATACCCACACATATATATATACAATATATATATATATATATATATATATATATATATGTATGTATGTATGTATGTATATTTGTATACCCACACACATGTATATATATATATATATATATATATATATATATATATATATAAATATATATGTTTGTATACCCACACATATATATACAATATATATATATATATATATATATATATATATATAGATATATATCACTATCTGACTGGGGACACCTTAACGTGGTGAAAGGGTTAGCGTATCGTCATGATCAGCAAAGCTGTACTAATGATGGCCAACCATACTAGGGTGGTTTCCTGTGAGCGATAAGATGAAAATCACGCACCATCACCAATCATCACTGGCAAGCGAGGTGATGAAAACTGGCCAAGCCCTGGACATGAGTGTTCTGTCCTGCAGTGGACTAGAAACGGCTGCCTTTGTTGTTGTTTTGTTGTGATGGTGTGTGTATATATATACAGTATATATATATATATATATATATATATATATATATATATATATATATGTATATATAATATATATATATATTATATATGTATGTATATATATAATATATATATATATATATATATATATATACACGAATATATATGATATCACTGGTAATTTCCCTTTAAGTGAGATGATAATTTATTTCTCGGTATGGCGTATGTTTTGGAATTCAGTCTTGTCTTCAAGTTGTAAAAAATATCAAAATACATATTTTTCATAAAAAGGAATTATTTTTTTTTTTTATAGAAAAAAGAACAATAAACATGAGAACTGAATGACACACGGATTAAAAAACCACAAATGAAATAAGAATAGGTAAAAGCGAATCAAAATAAAACCAATTTAGTAAAGTAAAACTCATGAAAAGTAATAAAAAGAACCAAAAAGCAAATCGTATCCCCAGAAATCTGACCAGTGTAAGGGAACAGACTTGGTCGACCAATTCATTGATTATTGAAACTCGAATAAAAGTATTTCGAAATTACTAAGAATGAGATGTTTAGTGTTGGAGCAGTTATCGATAAGTCATCTTACCCGATGTCATACTTGCACTTTCTGCAGTGTTTTCTAATTGCAAATAATTCTTACATTATTTAGAGAACAATTAAGGATAAGGATAGGGAAGTTGGGAATATGGGGAAATGATAAGTACCCCTGGATACAATCCAGTTTATAGCCTGAAGGCAGGTTCTCGGGATGGGAAAGAATAAGGAAAAAGGGAGAAACAAAAGTACAGGAGAAGAATAAAAGAGAGGGATCAGACCCTCATGCGATATTAGATAGTAGTAGAATCAGTCTGAGAAAAGAAAAGACAGGCAGGAAAAGGAAAGTTTTTTTGGTTCCATGTCAAGCCCTTGCTACAGGAGTCCGTTCGTCTGACACCAATTTGATGATTAAAAAAAGGTAAGATTGTTAAAGAATTATGATGATTAAGAGAACAATTAATTAGATGACTAACATCTCTCTGGGAAAAGAAAAGTTATGTACAGTTGCACACAGGAGTCCCTGGCACACCTCACTCCGAAGAATTGCACCTAGTCACCCCATACTGCACGTCTAGGAACCAATCATCTTCTGTACAGAGAGATGATAGTGATGTTTCAAAAGTTTGTATCATGTAACATAAGAACATAATTCACTCCACTACAAGCTTACCTTTCGGTGAACATCTGATCACGAGCAATAGCGCTAAGAAAAACAAAAAACTAACAATCATCACAAATGAATGTATGCCTGTACAAATTCTGGCCTGTCGGTAACCAACTACTCAGTCATCAATTATATGGCTGTTCCAGAGCTACGGAAGACATATCCCTATTTTAGAGGACAAAAGGTTTACATTAGGGTAGGAACAACTAAACAGTCTGATAACGGCTTCATATCTCGTCTAGTGAGTTATGATAAATTAGATCTACTTCAAACCAATTTGTTATCAGGACAGTACAAGTGATAAAACTATACATTATACTTATTGAATATAGGTAAGGTCATATAAACTGTAAGGGTGTGACGTGGTACACTCATTCAGAGTGTAGTACGTCAAGAATCCCTGTGTCCAACTATACTTTGCCAGAACGAAAAGGTTCCGAAATTTCATTTTTGAATTTAAAATCTTATAATTTTAACTGATTTCTATATAATAAAATTAAATGATTGGTGCTCATGCTAAAAGAAATCCCCTTTTTTATAGAAAAACTATTCACGATCATAACCTTCCTTCAATAAGAATATAAATTCTATGAAACTAGTGTACATGAGCCGTTAAAAATGGCGTCTAAATATTGTGATAGATATGCACACACAGATTTGGCCATTTCAAAACTTCCCCCCCCCCCACTTTTTCTAACTACAACCTGCTTGTTTGGCAATATTTGGGAGAGTGTAGATTCCGGGTGTACCTCTCGGGTTAACCCCTCTTACCAGGGTATGACTACTCTTCTACATGTGAGTGTGACAGAAAAGAAATATATACATATATATAATATATACTGTATATATATGTATATATATGTATATATACACACACACACACACATATATATATATATATATATATATATATATATATATATGTGTATATAAGAATTCTTTGAAATTAAGAGTCATTGTAGAAGCCCTAAGCACGAGAACCGACTGGCAGGTTTGAAATCATCATATATTAGGCAGTTTGAATAGTTATTGAATAATTCGAGGTCTGGATTTCCCCAAACTTGTCTTAGTCAGGAAGCGGCGTCTCGAATGTATTTTACTTCGTGATAAAAAATGAAATAATCATCATCATCATCTCCTACGCCTATTGACGTAAAGGGCCTCAGTTAGATTTTGCCAGTCGTCTCTATTTTGAGCGTTTAATTCAATACTTCATTCTTCATCTCCTACTTCACGCTTCATAGTCCTCAGCCATGTAGGCCTGGGTCTTCCATCTCTTCTAGTGCCTTATGGAGCCCAGTTGAAAGTTTGATGAACCAATCTGTCTTGGTGAGTGCAAAGAGCATTGCCAAACATCTCCATCTACCCCTCATCATGATCTCATCCACATTTGAGTTATATCTATTATAGTTTCATTTCTAATCAAGTCCTGCCAATCAACTCCCAATATTCTTCTGAGGGACTTGTTCTCAAATCTACAAAAGCTGTTGGATATTGTTTCATTGTCATACCACGACTCATGTCCATACAGGAACACCGATTTCACTAAACTGATATATAGCCTGATTTTTATATGTAATTTCAGGCGATTTGATTTCCAAATTTTATTTAACTTGTCATTGACTGATTTGCTTTTTTAAATCTTTAATCAAATTCTATTTCTAAAGACCCTGTATTAGAGATCATAGTTCCTAGAAATTATGATTCCACCTCATTAATCCTTTCTCCTTCCACTGCTATTTAATTTTCCATTGCGCCTTCCGTTCTCATCATCTCTGTCTTTCTTGAGCCTAACCTTATGTGATATTTCATGCATTCCAGTAAGCAAGCTTTGCAAGTCCTTTGGTGTTTTGCTAATAAGGACAGAGTCCTCAGCATACTGTAGGTCCGCTAATTTCCTGTTACCAATCCAGTCCAATCCTTCTCCACCATCCCCCTGTTCTATGCATTACAAAATTCATTAGGAGGATAAACAACATAGGTGACAACATATTCCTTTGGAGTACTCCAGTGTTCACTGGAAATTCCTTTGATAGAAATCCATTAAATTTAACTTTGCAGTTGCTATGCTCATGAACAGACTTAATCAAATTTATATATTGAAGAAGAACTCCATAATAACGCATGACTTCCACAAAATTGGCCGGTGCACACTATCAAAGGCTTTTTCTTAGTTCACAAATACAACCAAAAGTGGATTTCTATATTCTACACATTGCTGTACAACCTGTCTCAACTTCTACCTTTTTGAAATCGCTCTTGTTCATCCATCAGCTGTTCATCAATCCTTCTCTTTAGAATAAGCATACTATATATTTTTATGACAACTAAAGTGTGAGACCTCTGTAATTATTGCAATTAGTCAGGTTTTTTTTTTTCTGCCATTTTCACCAATAATC
>NC_090757.1:48084255-48086755 GCF_036898095.1 Palaemon carinicauda | reverse complement strand
GAAGAGGAATAAACTAGGAAAGGGTGCCCGAGTGTACCATCAAGCCAGAGAACTCTAATCCAAGAGAGTGGAAGACCATGGTAAAGAGGCTATGGCATTACTCAATACTAGAGTGTGAAGACTGAGATGGTGTGGGCATGTGTTGAAAATGGATTATGCGCAAGAGTGAGGAGGGCTCGGGAGGAACCTGTTAGGGGGAGAAGATCGAGAGGGAGGCAGAGAATTAAATGGCAAAGTAGGGTGAAGGATGATATGGAGAGAAGAACTGTTGTGGAAGAGGAAGTCCTTGATAGAAGGCATTGGAGAGGGCGCATTATGCAATCAACCTCATAACGTAGGGATAACGGTGGGAGAGAAAATATGACCAGATCATATTCAAAATTCCACATTGATTAACTTTTAATTCCTGTCGTAATTTATGCTAAAATACATATAGACTGACCAACACAAAAACACTTTTAATCTCGTTTGGTGTAATCGTACTGATAAGCATCAAGTTATTCTGCTATTTGATTGTTTCAAACTTCCTCTTTTTCATGTAATTTTCCATGTCAGTAAAGCGACCTCAAACTATAGGAGCACAATTCCTTTAAAAAAAAAAAATAAAAAAACGACTTGACCATATTTCCTCTTGGGGCTCAGAATGACTTCATATATATTCAGCCATTATAGATTTTGCCATAGAGAAGACATTTGACCAAAATATCAGTAGCAATTTAGGGACCCTTTCCCCTCACACCGAGACCCCTCCCACCTCCAACCCACCCCTCCCCCGCTAAAGATAGGTTATAGGGAAAATCCCCAAGTTTCCTCCAACACGCAGAGAGGTCCTTAAGCGATTAATAATGGGACCCGGAACGTTACTTTATCTGAACATCAATCATGTAATATTTCTGATGGTTTCGTCCCTTTTTTTATTGTGTCTGTCTCTACTTAAATATCTATTTTAATCTCTGTAACTCTCTTCCTTCATTTGTATTTGACGATTATTTTTCTTTGCGTTTCTTTATTTTTTATTGTATTTGTCTCCATTTATTTTGATTTTTAATCTCTTTAACTCTCTTCCTTCATTTGTATTTGACAATTATTTTCTCTTTGCGTTTCTTTCTTTTTGATTGTATCTGTCTCCTTTAATTTGATTTTTTATCTCTTTAACTCTCTTCCTTCATTTGTATTTGACCATTATTTTCTCTATGTGTTTCTTTCTTTTTGATTGTATCTGTCTCCATTTATTTTGATTTTTAATCTCTTTAACTCTCTTCCTTCATTTGTATTTGACCATTATTTTCTCTGTGTTTCTTTCTTTTTGATTGTATCTGTCTCCATTTATTTTGATTTTTAATCTCTTTAACTCTCTTCCTTCATTTGTATTTGACCATTATTTTCTCTGTGTTTCTTTCTTTTTGATTGTATCTGTCTCCATTTATTTTGATTTTTAATCTCTTTAACTCTCTTCCTTCATTTGTATTTGACCATTATTTTCTCTATGTGTTTCTTTCTTTTTGATTGTATCTGTCTCCATTTATTTTGATTTTTAATCTCTTTAACTCTCTTCCTTCATTTGTATTTGACCATTATTTTCTCTTTGCGTTTCTTTCTTTTGGATTGTATGTCTCCATTTATTTTGATTTTTAATCTCTTTAACTCTCTTCCTTCATTTGTATTTGACCATTATTTTTTCTATGTGTTTCTTTCTTTTTGATTGTATCTGTCTCCATTTATTTTGATTTTTAATCTCTTTAACTCTCTTCCTTCATTTGTATTTGACCATTATTTTCTCTGTGTTTCTTTCTTTTTGATTGTATCTGTCTCCATTTATTTTGATTTTTAATCTCTTTAACTCTCTTCCTTCATTTGTATTTGACCATTATTTTCTCTATGTGTTTCTTTCTTTTTGATTGTATCTGTCTCCATTTATTTTGATTTTTAATCTCTTTAACTCTCTTCCTTCATTTGTATTTGACCATTATTTTCTCTGTGTTTCTTTCTTTTTGATTGTATCTGTCTCCATTTATTTTGATTTTTAATCTCTTTAACTCTCTTCCTTCATTTGTATTTGACCATTATTTTCTCTGTGTTTCTTTCTTTTTGATTGTATCTGTCTCCATTTATTTTGATTTTTAATCTCTTTAACTCTCTTCCTTCATTTATATTTGACCATTATTTTCTCTTTGCGTTTCTTTCTTTTGGATTGTATGTCTCCATTTATTTTGATTTTTAATCTCTTTAACTCTCTTCCTTCATTTGTATTTGACCATTATTTTTTCTATGTGTTTCTTTCTTTTTGATTGTATCTGTCTCCATTTATTTTGATTTTTAATCTCTTTAACTCTCTTCCTTCATTTGTATTTGACCATTATTTTCTCTGTGTTTCTTTCTTTTTGATTGTATCTGTCTCCATTTATTTTGATTTTTAATCTCTTTAACTCTCTTCCTTCATTTGTATTTGACCATTATTTTCTCTGTGTTTCTTTCTTTTTGATTGTATCTGTCTCCATTT
>NC_090757.1:48071755-48079255 GCF_036898095.1 Palaemon carinicauda | reverse complement strand
TGTAATTTTATGTAATTTTGTGTAATTTTTATGTAATTATGTAATTTATATTCCTCAAAAGTAATTTTAAAACCAAGAATCACACAGAATTTTAAATCTATTGTGCATCTGACAATGGCTAGATTATGTAAAATTTGGAAATCAAATCGCCTGAAATTACATATAAAAATCAGACTATATATCAGTTAAGTGAGATCGGGGTTACTATATGGACATGAGTTACGGTATGACAATCAAACAATCTCCAATAGATTTAATTAACCTATTAGATTTGAGAACAAAGCCCTCCGAAGGATATTGTGAGTTATATGGCAGGACAGGATTAGAAATGAAACTATAAGAGAGATTACTCGAGTGCCATATGTGGATGAGATCATAGTGAGGGGTAGATGGCGATGGTTTGGGCGTGCTCTTCGCGCTCCCCAAGAGAGATTACTTCACCAAACGTTCAGCTGGGCTCCACAAGGCACTAGAAGAGTTGGAAGACTCGGGCCTACATGGCTGAGTACTATGAAGAGTGTAGTAGGAGGTGAATGGAGAAGTATTGAATTAAAAGCCCAAGATAGAGACGACTGGCTAAATCTAAGCGAGGCCCTTTGCGTCAGTAGGCATAGAAGGAGATGATGATGTGCATAATTAATAGGGCATTATCAATGTAAAGATGTAGACGTTGAGGAGCCACCGTCCTATACATGCTGACACTCATACTTTGAGGTTTGTTAGGGTTCCACTTCACCCCCCATAATTTTCACCATGCACTAATTTTGCAAATGTGTATGTATTCTATATAGATGTTCTGACCATTGATCTTGTTCATTATTTCTCATATCGTTTGTTTATTTCCTAATTTCCTTTACTCTTTGGGCTATATTTGCTTGTTGGAGTCCTTGGGCTTATAGCATCTTGCTTTTCCAACTAGATTTGTAGCTTAGCTAGTAATATTTAATCTATTTAATACAGGCTATCGAAATATATACAAGTCATTAGTCATTATCATCAAATTATCTCATTATTAAATGAAAATTCTTCCCCGTGTTTCCTGGTGATACATTAGCTTATTAGTTTCGCCGATTTTCAAAATACAGGTTTCTTAATAGTGGTAGAACGTATCCATCTATGAATTATTTTGTACCTGAATCCCTCGTCCTAAAGGATTTTAACAGGTTCGTATCTCTCGAATATATATTTTTTTCCTCATTATTCTCGGCTACGTGATATGGAGGAATACTATTAATATTATGCTTCGAAACTCGTCCCAGCATTATTTAAGAGGCGAATAGAAAAATGTGCCATTTTTTTAAATAGGGCCGTATATTAATATGTGTGCAAATTCATATTAATACCGCGGACATACATCGCAAAAGTCTCGAAAACTTTATTAGCCTGTTTTGGTAACCTTGCTTTCGGAAAACTCCTTTTTTTACATTATCCACACATCTGCGACGGGAAATGATTTTAGATTTTCTCGTCGGATGTGACATGTTTTAGCCGAGGATTATTCGTAAAAAAAAAAGAAATACAAATCCCTTTAATGTTCAATAATGTTGCAAATAATCCCGAACCAAAAATGAGTTTGCCTTAACTAGAAAAATTATGGATTACCTGGCGAGCCAATGCAAGCGGCATTACCAACCCTTTCCAGATTGGATGTGAACAGTGTTGCCACTTCTTGATTAGGATAATGTTTTCCTTTCAAACAGTAATACCAACATCTTGGTCATATTTAATGGCTATTTTCATTGCGTATATTTTATTCATAAAGGAATTAGACTAAGAAATATAGAGATGTTGCCATATATTCATATGTCGATTTTTTGACATGGCTATTATGGTTTTAAATGGAATGCCATTTTATTCTTTATATATAATAAAAAAATTTTGGCATCAACGACCTATGCCAGGTTACCAGAAAACTCAAAATCAATAAATCAATCAATCTTTGTTATCAGAAAAAAAGGTGATAATTTTTTTTTTTCACGTTTTTATATTTTTTGACCTTTTTCAGCTTTTATTGCCAACTTGAATTATGATTCTTTTAGCTTTATTTTTTAAAACTTTTATTTCAACTTCATTATTCTTAATATCAATCTAAACTTATATTTTATCGAAACAACTTCTGATTGGAAGCAAATGTCTAGACTTTCGCTTGGTTCTGCAACGCTGTTTCATCTTTTTCTTCCTCTTTTTACGTTTTCTTTCTCCAACTCTTTATTCTATACTATTTTAGGCTGAATTATTTTAGGATGCAAATGTAAGTATATTGACTTAGTTTTGGGTTATTTTGTAAGTCTAATACTTTTCTTTTGTTTTGTGATTAAACTAATTTTAGACAACCATTTTCATCCGTGTGGATACCAATTTCCTGGATTTTTGTAACTAGATATTTATGAACATTATGCACACTGGCCAGCTTCGTAAGAAACGTGGCAGGGTCACTAGTTATACGGAAGGCTACACTCTTTGTAGTCGGACTATTCCAATGCGGTAATGAATGGTGTCCCTTGAGTGTGCTTAGACGAGCGATTTATTGCCGTTTATACCAACAGGAGAAAATAAATATCAGCTTCAACTATTTGTAGGTAAATATTCCGAATTTATCCCCCATTAAATTCTCCTAAATTCTTGTATCTAAAATACATGGTTAAAGCTACAAATTTCAAAGCTGGTGTGTCACTGGTCAGACTTATTACAGTTTTATGTATATTAAATGTTTTATTGGTTCTATGTACTTATTTACTGCTTTAAAATTACAGTAATTTAAAGTAGATTGGAATTGTTATAATGTTCAGAGGGATCTTTTATAAATATCTAGTTACAAAAATCCAGGAAATTGGTATACACGCGGATGAAAATGTTTGTTGTATATTAAATGTTTTATTGATTCTCCGTACTTATTTACTGTTTAAAATTACAGTAATTTAAAGTAAATTAGAATTATTATAATGTTCATAAATATCTAGCGACAAAAATCCAGGAAATTGGTATCCACCCGGATGAAAATGGTTGTCTAAAATTAGTTTAATCACAAAAGAAAAGAAAAGTATTAGACTTACAAAATAACCCAAAACTAAGTCAATATACTTACATTTGCATCCTAAAATGATTCAGTCTAAAATAGTATAGAATAAAGACTTGGAGAAAGAAACTGTAAAAAGAGGAAGAAAAAGATGAAACAGCGTTGCAGAACAAAGAGAAAGTCTAGACATTTGCTTCCAATCAGAAGTTGTTTCGATAAAATATAAGTTTAGATTGATATTAAGAATAATGAAGTTGAAATAAAAGTTTTAAAAAATAAAGCTAAAAGAATCATAATTCAAGTTGGCAATAAAAGCTAAAAAAGTTCAAAGAATATAAAAACATGAAAAACAAATAGTTGGAAATATGAAATATATGATCAATTGGAAAAAGAATATGTATTTAAATTGACAAAAGTTAAAGAAATATAAAAAATTAGATAAAAAAAAAAGCTTGAAATATACGATATAATTTAGATATTAGAATAGAATACAATGGTTTAACCAAAAAAAGGAGAAAAAAAAAGAAAATCTAGAAAAAAAAAATAATCAGTATTTAAATTGACAAAAATTAAAAAAATATAAAAAATGAAATACAAATATTTGAAATAAATGACATAAATTAGATATTAGAATAGAATACAATAGTTTAACCCCCCCCCCCAAAGGAGAGCAAATAGAAAATCTGCAAAAATAAAAATAAAAGAATCAGTATTTGAACTGACTAAAATCACAAAAATATAAAAAATTGAATAGAAACAGCTTGAAATAAACGAAATAAATTAGATATTAGAATAGAATACAATAGATTAACCAAAAAAAAAAGAGCGAACAAATAAAAAATCCAAAAGAATTCCCCCCCAAAAAAATCCTTCGATAATCAGAAACAGCAGAAAAAAAAGAATAAATAGATTAACCAAAAAAAAAAATAGCCTTTGATAATCAAAAACAGGAGAGAAAAAAAAATCAGAATAAATAGATTAACCAAAAAAATGAGCGAACAAATAAAAAAAAACAAAAGAATTAACCCCCCCCCCAAAAAAAAAACTTTCGATAATCAGAAACAGGAGAAAAAAAAAAGCAGGCTTCCCCCAAGTCGGGTAGAGGTATAAGGACGCTGGGACCTAAAGAAAGTCCAATATCGGTGGCTGGAAGATTGAAATTGCCTATTTTCAGCCCCGCTTCCTACAACTCCGTGTTTGCGATGGACAAGATAATCTGTCTCTGGACATTAGCCCAAGAGTGTACACAAACACACACACGCACACACACACACACACACACACATTCCCTCCTTTCCCTGGACAGTCCCAGGAGGATAGATGGATGTACAATCACACACCAGATTTTTTTTTTTTTTTTTTGAAGCACGGTAAAGGAGATGACGCTCTCGAGCGTGAGCACATACACACACATACTCAAATCGTGTAGGGGAGGCGAAGGGGATTGATTTCGGGGGGAAAGAGAGGGATTGTTAGCCACTTCTTTGGTTAATGAATGTTATAAGTTCATATGTTTGAAAACTACTCATAGGCGGAAAATACTGTACAATAATATACTACAGTATGATATTTATTATTATTATTATTATTATTATTATTATTATTATTACTAATTGCTCAGCTACAACCCATAGTTGGAACAGTAGAATGCTATAAGGCCAGGGGCCCCAACAGGGAAAATAGCCCAGTGAGGAAAAGGAAACGAGGAAAAATAAAATATGCATTTGAATACACAATCTAGCATTCTTACCGTCACACTTATATGCACCAATGTAAGTAAAAATGCTTAATTGCCTTATATATATGCTTTTTTTTATTTCTCTTAGCAAACGTGTTTTATAGCTATTTATTATATCATATGCTTTCAATTCTGCCATGTGTTCACCTGAGTGTATGTTTACGCATCTATAAAGAAGATCTCAAGGGATGACTAATTTGCCTTTTTTCTAATTTGGCATTTGGAAAAAAAACTATATATATATATATATATATATATATATATATATATATATATATATACATCCTCATTAGTGCACGCAACCCGTCAAAAAAGACTGCTAAATATTAAGAAAGATATGCACAAGCACGCACACTCGCCTCCTCTCACTAGGGCATGACTACTACCTTTCTCTTCTCCAAGGGACGGAGAGAGACCGAGTAAGGTCTACGTCTGGCAGTGCCGCTGAACGTGACCGGAACTATATATATATATATATATATATATATATATATATATATATATATATATATATACTGTATGTGTATGTATTTATATATATATATGTATATATGCATGTATATATATATATATATATATATATATGTATACATACAGTATGTATGTATATATATGTATATGTATATATATATATATATATATATATATACTGTATGTGTATGTATTTATATATATATGTATATATGCATGTATATATATATATATATATATATATGTATACATACAGTATGTATGTATATATATGTATATGTATATATATACATATATATGTGTATATATATATATATATATATATATATATTATATATATACATACATACATATACATATATAGCCAGATACTTGCTTTTTATTATATTACAGATATACATACATATTTGTATGTATATATATATATATATATATATATATATATATATATATATAACCAGATACCTGCTCTTTATTATATTTTATGTATATATATATATATATATATATATATATATATATATATATATATATATACATATATATATATATATATACATACATACATTCGTAAAACAAACACTTTAATAACTCGGTCCGGCTAACTTTATTTTATTTACATAATATATTTGTTCTTAGTCCAATTTCACATTTCACTCAAAAGGGTGCAGAATCGGTCACTGGATTTTCTTTAAAAATAATTCTCTCTTAAATTGAATTCACAAGGACAACTAGATTTATTATTTCTCTCTTAGATAAAAGGAAAATTGATATAGAAGAGGAGAAGACTAGAATGAAAGTGGCCATAACAGCAATGCTTTGTCTTTCAAGTAAATAGTTTTTTTTTTATAGCTTACGTTGGACTCGTGCTTTTGTGAAGTTAGGCTGTGTCCAAAATCAGTCTGTCTTGCAATTGTGATGCACATCGTATTCAAAGAAGAAACGGAATGAATTTGGAGGAAATTTGATAACTTGGCAATAAGTTCCCTAAATTCTACAAAAAAAAAAAAAAAAAAAAAAAAAAAAACTATAACCACTTCATTCGTAACCATGGTACCAGAAAAATAATCGATTGTAAAAAGACTTTAAAGTCTTGTCAGTACATACTATAAACTGCATAAGGTCTAAGACACAATAAGGTAACTGTACAAATTCCCATTTCGTTTGCAAGGTTTGGTCTCCATTCGAATCCCTGAGATTAGAGAATGATTCTCCCCAAGGACCTTACATGAAATCCTACAAAGTTCGGTAGGATTTTTGCTTATTTCAATTAATTCTTTATTTAGTTTTCATTCCTTGAGTTGATTTCTTAAGGATTGACAAAAAGATGTTTTATTGGAATTTATGGATAATTTTATTAACCATTATGACGTCTATTAAAGAGGTAGTTCGTTTAATATACAACCAGTCGTCCCAGCAGTTGGTGGGTACCAGCGTCAATTGGAGGCTAAGAAAAGGGCAAGAGGCCCTTGACCATATTTTCAAAACACTTGTTGAAAACTTGAAGTTTTTACCCTACGTTTCTTGTACAGTTGCTGAAATTAGTAACACACTGTGGTAAGTCTTCCCTCCAACCTGCAACGTCGCAGTTGTACTACTCCAGTTTTGTGAATGAACCGGTGTTCGTCGTGTTCGGGTGTGAGTGACGGAGAGGTTCACTGCTATTCAGGAAGTAAATGAGAAGCTTTAGTCATAGTTAAGGTAGTAGGGTGGCTAGAGCATCAACCACCCGTTGACATACTACCGCTAGAGAGTTATTGGGTCCTTTGACTGGCCAGAGAGTACTACGTTGGATCCTTCTCTCTGGTTACGGCTCATTTTTCTTTGCCTACACATACACCGAATAGTCAGGCCTATTCTTTCCACACACTCCTCAATTCTCATACACTTGACAATGCTTAGATTACCAAACATTTCTTTACTCAAGAGGTTAACTACTGCACTATAATTGTTCAGTGGCTACTTTCCTAGGGTTGTACCCTAGCAAGTAATGATATTGATAATGAGAGATAAACGTAAATGAAGCATGTGTATGTAACACATGATAAACCAAGACATCACTACAGAATGACAACGGTAGAAAGAAGACGAGACGTGTTATCTAGAGTCAAGAGGCTGATCCAACATTCACATGTGAACGTATTCACTCTCTCTCTCTCTCTCTCTCTCTCTCTCTCTCTCTCTCTCTCTCTCTCTCATTTCCGCAACTGTACCACGCTCTCATAAGGGGAAAGATGCATTGAGGTAAAATGGTATACAATTCAAAAGTATGTCT
>NC_090757.1:48064255-48069255 GCF_036898095.1 Palaemon carinicauda | reverse complement strand
AAAGATTTTGTATACGCGTCGGAACAAAGAACCATATATGTATTGAATGTATTATTTCTCCTATGTATGGAGTCTTATGGAACACACTGTATATAAACACACGCGCACAATACCAAATAAATAAATCTAGCACGATTGGCCATAAACACTCATGATAATGATGATGATAAATGATAACAATGGCGAATAAGGCAAGCTCTTTTTATCCCTGTGAATTAGAATGATTGACTTCGTTGAAGATGAGCTTGCACAAGAAAACAAAAGCTCAGCTCACTTAGATATTCAGGGACAGTTCATGGGGGTTAATGGATAATGTTAATTGTGAAGCGGCGGGCCAACTGGGCCTTTCGCCACTGCTCGAATACAAATGAGGAAGGGGGAGGGGAGGGGGAATGTGAGTAGGGAGAGAGGCAATGAGGAAAGGAGAGGTGGGGAGAGCTTGAAGGAGAAGCTAGATGTTCAAGGACTGAGGGGAAGTAGAGAGGCCTTCTCATTTGCATAGACCCCTTCCTTGTAACATCATCGCTCTTTATATGTCCCCTACCCCTACCTGTCCTTCCTCTTCATCCCCTTAGGCCTCACTCCTCCCCCCCCCCCCCGTTCCTCCTTAAAGGTTTAAAGGCCGCTCATTAAAGGCACGGGTAAGGGACAGTGACATTGCTCTATCGAGTATGACAGTGCCCTAGAGACTGGCTATATATACATATGATCAGCGCCCAAACCCCCTCTCCACCCAAGCTAGGACCAAGGAGGGGCAGGCAGTGGCTGGTGATGACTCAGCAGAGAGACCTATATGGTTCCCCATACCCTCCTTCCTTAGCTCACAAGGATGGTGAGATTGCAGAGACCAAAGAAACCAACCAGTTTGAGCGGGACTCGAACCCCAGTCTGGCGTTCACTAGTAAGGGACGTTACCACATAAGCCACCACAACCCTTAGCCTCCTTTATCCTTCCTCTTCGTGTCTGTGTAGGAAACTAATGGATTTGAAGATGTTTTTTCCAGCATCGGGTCTTCTTTCCGTTGTGCGTCTTGTAACTTGGAAAATTACGTCTTCAAATATCTGCCAAGGTTGTGTTGGCTCTTAGCTTACGTCTTTTATTATTATTATTTTATTTTTCTTGGAAATTTGGTCAATCTCTTATAGTTTATTAAGAGAATTTTTAAAGTGGTGTATTCGATGGTAATCTTGGGAGACGATTTTAAAATAAATTTATTCTGAATTAGTTTATAGATTGTATCCTATTATTATTATTATTATTATTATTATTATTATTATTATTATTATCATCATGATTATTATTATTATTGTTGTTGTGGTTGTTGTTGTTGTTGTTGTTGTTGTTGTTGTGTTAGTTTAGAAAATCCAAAAAAGGAGAAAAGAGAGAGAGAGAGAGAGAGAGAGAGGGGGGGGGGTAATTGACTTAACGAAAATTGAAGTTTGTTTACTTAGAAGTAATCATTAACCATTTATTTAGTTACATCTGAGCCATTATTTTCTACTTTATTTATTTATCGTTATATCTCAGCCATTATTTAAAAAGTAATCTATTTAGCGTTATAGCCGAGTCATTGGTTTTATATTAAATTATTTATCCTTATATCCTAGTCATTACTTTTAAAGTAATCTAATTAACGTTATAACTGAGCCAATATTTTAAAGTAATTTATTTATCGTTATATCTCAGCCATTATTTAGAAAGGTGATTGTTTAACATTATATCTCGGCTGTTATTTTTATAATAGTTTATATAGCGTTATATATAAGCTATTACTTTTAAAGTAATCTATTAAGCTTTATATGTGAGCCATTGCAAAGAATTTTATTTATTGATATATATATAAATGATATATATATATATATATATATATATATATATATATATATATATATATATATATATATATATATATATATTTATATATATGAGCCATTATTTTTAAAGTAATTTATTTATCGTTATATCTCAGCCATTACTTTTAAAGTAATATATTTAGCTTTATATATGAGCCATTACAAAGTAATTTATTTACTGATATTTCAACCAGCCTTATATATGAGCCATTACTTTTAAAGTAATTTTAAAGTAATTTATTTATCGTTATATCTCAGCCATTACCTTTGAATTAATTTATTTATTGTTATATTTCAGCCATTACCTTTAAATTTATTTATTTATCGTTACATCTGAACCATTAATTATAGGTTAATTTATTTATCATATCTCATCCATTAATTTTAAATTAATTTATTTATCGTTATATCTCAGCCATCAATTTAATTTTCATTTATTTACTGTTATATATCAGCCATTAGTTTTAATTTAATTTATTTATCGTTATATCTCAGCCATTTCCTTTAAATTAATTCATTTATCGTTATATCTCACTCATTACCTTTAATTTAATTTGTCGTTACATCTCAGCCATTAATTTTAATTTGATATATTTATCGTTATATCTCAGCCATTACCTTTAAATTAATTTATTCATCGTCATATCTCAGTCATTAATTTTAATGTAATATATTTATCGTTATATCTCAGCCATTTCCTTTAAATTAATTCATTTATCGTTATATTTCAGTCATTACCTTTAAATTTATTTATCGTTATATCTCAGCCACTACCTTTAAATTAATTCATTCATCGTTATATCTCAGTCATTAATTTAAATTTAGTATATTTATCGTTATATCTCAGCCATTAATTTTAATTCAATTTATTTATCGTTATATCTCAGCCATTACTTTTGAAGTAATTTATTTATTGTTACATCTAAACCATTGCTTTTAAATTAATTTATTTGTTGTTTTATCTCAGCCACTACTTTTAAAGTAATTTATTTATCGTTATATTTCAGCCATTAATTATAAATTCGTTTATTTATCGCTATATCTCAGCCATTGCTTTTGAAGTAATTTACTTATCATATCTCAGCCATTATTTTTAAAGTATTTTATTTATCGTTATATATCAGCCGTTATTCTTAAAGTAATTTATGACAAAGACAAAGACATTCGCTTGAGTTTCGCTTTCCGTAAATTACTCTGTTTGATGTGAGGCATTTCATATGACTTCAATAATTGGAAGTAATGTTTATATTCATCCATTCCCTTTATGCTAATTTGTAACCCCATGTTTAAGTTTAGATTCGTTTGATACTCTTAATCTTTTATTTTTTTTTTTTTTTTTTTTTTTTTTTTTTTTTTTTTTTTTTTTTTTTTTTTTTAGCGTTGTTATTGTTATCATGGGAAGGAGATTTCAAACCTTTTGAATGATTTTTATTTCTTCTTCCAATTACTCGTCTTTCTTCCGCTGAGATGTTGCTCAAAATCTCAATAAATTTCTGAGGAATAAAATGGATATACTAAATGTAAGAATCATAAATTTAAGTCGCAATTAAAATCACTATTTGTATATGAGCTAGTGAGCTTCGCCTTATTATACGTATCAAGGTATGTTATTATTATTATTATTATTATTATTATTATTATTATTATTATTATTGTTATTATTATTATAATTAAGATTATTATTATTGTTACTATTATTATTATTATTATTATTATTATTATTATTATTATTATTGTTATTATCATTATTATTATTATTGTTATTATTATTATTATTATTATTTTTGTTATTACAATTATCATTATTATTATTATTGTTATTATTATTATTACCATTATTATTTTTGTTATCACTATTATTATTGTTATTATCACTATTATTATTGTTATTATTATTATTATTATAATTATTATTATTATTATTATTATTATTATTATTATTATTATTATTATTATTATAATATCAATGCGTTTATATGCCAAATACATTATATTATGTAAATAACAAAAATTGAAAAGAAATAAAACCTAAAAATGCTGATGACCAAAAAAACTACTTTATTACATATATGCATTAATATAGAATTTAAATCGGCTATTCCAAATTATGGAATTATTGAGACAAATAAGTAGAAGGGAACAAGTCAATATGGAGTGGTGGATATCAAAGACAGTCTCTGCTAATCCGAATTTGTAAAAAAGAATATAAAGGTCAGTTAAACAAAGGCACTGATATTAAATATTTAGTCTTGAGGAGTTTGAAGAGAGAGAGAGAGAGAGAGAGAGAGAGAGAGAGAGAGAGAGGAGTAACGTTTAGAAGAAAAACAAAAATGATGTGGCAGGAAAGAAAAGACAATGATAGCAGAAAATGAGAGAGAGAGAGAGAGAGAGAGAGAGAGAGAGAGAGAGAGAGAGAGAGAGGGGTAAAGTTTAAAAGAAAAACAAGAAATGATGTGGCAGGAAAGAAAAGACAATGATAGGAGAAAATAAGAGAGAGAGAGAGAGAGAGAGAGAGAGAGAGAGAGAGAGAGCAGTGAGGCAAATGAGTGAGGATAAGACAGGATGAGAAAGTATGAGGTGAAATTGCAATTAAACCAGTGGCAGGGATAGATGATTTTGTTGGGGGAAAGGAGAGAGAGAGAGAGAGAGAGAGAGAGAGAGAGAGAGAGAGAGAGAGAGAGCCTAGCTAGTGAAATGTTACGCCCATTAACCCCGCGAAGTCACTTATGAATTTTGGATGTTCATTGCATTTCTGTTTACTTTTTTATTATTCAGTTATTTTGCAAAATATTTCCAGTGTATTATTAAAATTTCACAATATACATGTTCATAAAATGTTTTGCTAAATAGAAACATTACATATGAGGAGTGTTTTCCAAGTCCACAAAAATGCATTACATTGGTGTTTTTTTTTCCTCGAATGGGACAAACAATCCAGCATTAGCATCCAACCTGGGCCCAAATGAAGTAACATATAGAGGGAAAGGAAAGGATGATCAACTCCTAGAAACGGTTACAAAATCCCCCCCCCCCCCCCCCCAAAAAAAATAGATAATTAAAAAGCTTTCAAAATTAAAGAAGAGGGGTTACGAAATTTCAAAATTGCGATTGTGAAACTTATAAGACAGCTACGAAACTTCAAAAAG
>NC_090757.1:48024255-48061755 GCF_036898095.1 Palaemon carinicauda | reverse complement strand
GCCTGAATGTTCCCTCAAAGCAAGAGAACTCTACCCCAAGGCAGTGGAAGACCATGTTACACAGACTATGGCACTGGCCAAGACTAGAGAACAATGGCTTGATTTTGGAGTGTCCTTCTACAAGAGCTGCTTACCATAGCTATAGTGTCTTCTTTCCTTACCAGGTGGAAAGTAGCTACTGAACAATTACAGTGCAGTAGTTAACTCCTTAAGTGAAGAATTGTGTGGTTAGCTTAGTGTTGTCAGGTGTATGAGGAAAGAGAAGAATGTGTAAAGAATAGGCTAGTCTATTGGGTGTATGTGTAGGCGAAGGAAAATAAGTTATAACGAGAGAAGGATCCAATACAGTACTATCTGGCCAGTCAAAGGACCCAATAATTCTCTAGCGGTAGTATCGTAACGGGTGGCCCAGATCAATAAGTTCACTAATACTAAGTATTGTTTCGCAAGTCTTTAAACTTATTCATATCTATTAATCTCCCTTGAAGTTTATTCTGAGAAAATCTTCAACTTTCTTTTCGTCTTTATGTTGATCTATGATCCCCTTGAATCAGTTAGAGGTAAACCTACTATTGTAATCATCATCGAAAGATCTTCACTGCAACTTCAATCAATCACAGCATCCGAGATTTTTACTAGCTTCTTAAATAGATCAACGTCTTGTCGGTGGCTATCTTAAGGGTCCTAAGACGGACTTCCCCATGAAATATTTTAGACCTGATTTATTTTTCTTCCAAGTTGGAGCATTCCCCCCTCCCCCATCTCCCCTGAATCCTGCCTTCATTCATCTCCCGATTCGCTTCCTCTATTCATGCGTCTGCTCCTTCTTTCGGAAGCTTGACATTTAGATGCCTACCAATAATAAGGGAACTGCTAAATATGGCAATAGCTGAGACTGTTGCTGTTACTGCTGCTGTAGATGTGATTGTTTGTGACCGATTAGTTTTTACGGTAATGCCCTTGCTAGGAGGACAGTGTCCATATGATTAGCATCCAAGGCCTCTCTTCATGCAAGCTAGGACAAGGGAGGGCCAGGCAATGGCTGCTGACGACTCAGCATGTAGACCTTTTACGACAAGGGAGGGCCAGGCAATGGCTGCTGACGACTCAGCATGTAGACCTATAACGACAAGGGAGGGCCAGGCAATGGCTGCTGACGACTCAGCATGTAGACCTATTACGACAAGGGAGGGGCAGGCCATGGCTGCTGACGGCTCAGCATGTAGACCTATTACGACAAGGGAGGGGCAGGCAATGGCTGCTGACGACTCAGCATGTAGACCTATTACGACAAGGGAGGGCCAGGCAATGGCTGCTGACGACTCAGCATGTAGCGCTATAACGACAAGGGAGGGCCAGGCAATGGCTGCTGACGGCTCAGCATGTAGACCTATTACGACAAGGGAGGGGCAGGCAATGGCTGCTGACGGCTCAGCATGTAGACCTATTACGACAAGGGAGGGGCAGGCAATGGCTGCTGACGGCTCAGCATGTAGACCTATTACGACAAGGGAGGGGCAGGCAATGGCTGCTGACGGCTCAGCATGTAGACCTATTACGACAAGGGAGGGGCAGGCAATGGCTGCTGACGCTCAGCATGTAGACCTATTACGACAAGGGAGGGGCAGGCAATGGCTGCTGACGCTCAGCATGTAGACCTATTACGACAAGGGAGGGGCAGGCAATGGCTGCTGACGCTCAGCATGTAGACCTATTACGACAAGGGAGGGGCAGGCAATGGCTGCTGACGGCTCAGCATGTAGACCTATTACGACAAGGGAGGGGCAGGCAATGGCTGCTGACGACTCAGCATGTAGACCTATTACGACAAGGGAGGGCCATGCAATGGCTGCTGACGACTCAGCATGTAGCGCTATAACGACAAGGGAGGGCCAGGCAATGGCTGCTGACGACTCAGCATGTAGCGCTATAACGACAAGGGAGGGCCAGGCAATGGCTGCTGACGACTCAGCATGTAGACCTATTACGACAAGGGAGGGGCAGGCAATGGCTGCTGACGACTCAGCATGTAGACCTATTACGACAAGGGAGGGGCAGGCAATGGCTGCTGACGGCTCAGCATGTAGACCTATTACGACAAGGGAGGGGCAGGCAATGGCTGCTGACGGCTCAGCATGTAGACCTATTACGACAAGGGAGGGGCAGGCAATGGCTGCTGACGGCTCAGCATGTAGACCTATTACGACAAGGGAGGGGCAGGCAATGGCTGCTGACGGCTCAGCATGTAGACCTATTACGACAAGGGAGGGGCAGGCAATGGCTGCTGACGGCTCAGCATGTAGACCTATTACGACAAGGGAGGGGCAGGCAATGGCTGCTGACGCTCAGCATGTAGACCTATTACCCCGCCCCCCAAAATCCCCATCCTTGGGTCACATGGATGGTGATGTTGCGTTGCAGACACTACAAGAAACTATCGAGCTGGACCAGGACTCGAACCCCAGTCTGGCGATTGCCAGGCAGGGATGTTTCCAATAGGCCACCACAACCTTGTCTAATGAAGGTACACCAGTAGTGATTAAAGGAACGTTACATGAAGGTAGGATGATAGTATTAGTAGGTGAAGATGTGCCATTTTTGTATAGAATAGCCGCAGATGTTTTGCCAGTATTGTTATCAGGAACTACTATTTAAGATAACTATTTCAATATATACTTTAGATAAATATATTTTTGTATTTATAGATGAAACCTTTGGTAAAGATATCCCAATGTTATTGATTAGTACATTAGATGAAAATTTCCCATTGTTATTAATTGGAACTAAGGTATTTGGCGAATAAAGATATGGGATATTTAAAACATCTTCAATAATTTGGAGATAATGCAGCTATGAAAGGGTCTTCTAGAACATGAGTATTTAATTATATATGATTAAATAATTATATTTACTCTAGTAAATATGATTATTTAAGGATTACTTAAAAAAGTGTAGATTAATTGCCGTTGCTGACAGGTTACTTATTATTATTATTATTATTATTATTATTATTATTATTATTATTATTATTACATGCTAAGCTACAACCCTAGTTGGAAAAGCAGGATGCCATAAGCCCAGGGGCCCCAACAGGGAAAATAGCACAGTAAGGAAAGGAAACAAGAAAAAATGAATTATTTTAAGAACAGTAACAACATTAGAATAAATATTTCCTTTATAAACTGTAAAAACAATAACAAAACAAGAGGAAGAAAAATTAGATAGAATAGTGTGCCCGAGTGCACCCTCAAGCAAGAGATAGATGTGAGTTATATACAAATATAATATACAAATATACAAATATTCCAGGGAATAATCTAAAAATGTATGTTTTGACGCAAGGTAATTCACAATCTATAAACGCAATTACTTATTATATGGCGCTAATGTATACAATTACCCGATAATTATAAAGTAAAGATGTGATGCTTCAAGTATATTTACTGATAACAATGATACATTTGATACATGTGTGTGTGTGTATTTATATATATAGACATATATATATATATATATTTATATATCTACAGATATCCATAAATATATATTCATTATATATATAAATATATATATATATATATATATATATATATATATATATATATATATACTGTATACATACATACATACATATATATATATATATATATATATATATATATATATATATATATATATATCCACCCTTCCTATCTTCCTGCCACGCTGAGGGGGAGAGATAGTAGTCTTACCTGGTAAGAGGCGGTACCCCGAGAGGTACACTCGGACACTTCACTCCCACAAATTGCCGAACCATCGGGTTATAGGTAGCCAAGGGTTGAATGTGTGTGTGTGTGTGTGTATCTATCTAAATATTTAGACGTCATTTTAGACGGCTCTGGTACTCTAATCAATTTAGAATGAGCTATTAAATGCAATAATTAAATTTGGACTTAATGGAGTAGCAGACCAATATTACATAGACGGTATTAAAGGAAGCTGATAAGAAAAAATGAAGAAGCTTTTCAGTCTTAGAATGATAACGAAGCATCGGACGATATTATTTAAAGACGGTCGAAAAAGACAACGATTTAGTACATAGGTTTTTCTGGACTGTTAATTCTGACGTTCAAGAAAAAGGAATTTCTAAAATGATGACCTTTGAAATCTACTAGAAATTACAAAAGAATCGCTCAACATTGGCATTAGAAGATGAAGTGAAAGGAAGATTGATATTTTAGTTGTGTGAAGATGATTGAAGTATTTCAATATGCTGTTATTCTAATCTATTTTGACGCTCTTATTCTACTTCCAAATAAATGTAAACGTATACTGATAAGTTATCGACGTTGAACTAAAATATATATAAGCTTCCTGTTGCAAGTAGTTCAACCGAGACGACGCTGTGGAATTACCAGTAAGCTGTTGTGATTTGCATATGATTTTACTGTATTTTTGTATTTTTATTGGGATATGAAGGTGCTTTTAGCAATAGTGTTTTGCCTTAACATTGCTGTTCAATCAAAATGAGTTAAAGTCATTTTGAATTACAATTTCAAATAACTACAAGAACCGTCTGAAATATGCTTAACCTATACACATTTTTCCTAAGTAATCGGAATTCAGTATCATAATAGCTGCTTAGGAGCACTGAATGGGGTGAAATTTATTTGGATAACTTCTCTCTAGATTCATTGATGATAAAAAAAAAAAAAAGATGTTGGACTAGCTTTATCCCACCAGACATATAATCTACAACAGGAAGAAAATTAAAACCAACAATGTAAATATTTTTCGTGTTCTTTCAAGTCGGTTTTAGCTGAACCCTTTTCCTTAACAATCGGTATTGCTCTAAAATTGCAAAAAAACATTAGCATAATCATCTTTCGTTTAAACTATAAGTGCATGCGTATTGAATCAAAGAAGTTCCATACTTTTGGAAACGAAACTAAAGGGTATTTATGCCTAAGGTAGTATCCACGCCAATAACGAAAAAATGGTGGGCCCATTAAGATTGACAAGTTGGTTAACAAGTTATCAAGTCGTTGAGGGACATCGTCGTACAGATTAATTGGGTGAACTGTTCGCAATCTTGGTTTGGACGAGGCGATGTCTGAAGACACATCCCAACAAAAAAACAGACCAACATGGTGTTTAAAAGTTTAAAGGTATCTCATGAATGGCAGAGGGAAGAGACAGTGACATTGTCCGGCCAAGCCCTCTTAACACCCCAGCTAGGATCAGGGAAGACCAGGTAATGCTTGCTGAGTAAACCTACAAGCTAAACAAACCCACCATCCTTAGATTATAAGGATGTTGATGTTACAGAAACTAAAAGAAAGTAGAGTTTGAGCGTGACGTTTCCCATAGCCCACCAAATCTATTCATATTACTTACATGACTCCCAACATTATGACAGATATGTCCTCACACACACACACACACACACACACACACACACATATATATATATATATATATATATATATACATATATTATATATGTATATATGTATATATGTATATATATATATATATATATATATATATTCATATATATATATATATATATATATATATATGTGTGTGTGTGTGTGTGTGAAGAGATTAGTAACGGAATGTCTCCTATTATGTCCCCGGCAATGTTTCCAACTTGTCTCCAAGCAACATGTACCTTGCTGGAACCGAAAGAAGAAGTCGACAGGTGGAAGACAAAGTAAAATCAACGTCCGGCGTATTCCAATACTGACCTTTAAGAGCCATAAAATACTCAAGAACTGCTGTTTAACAGGAATCGAAGCCATCGACGAAATGTATATATTTTTTTTTCTATATTTTTAAGTTTTTTTCTTTTGGGTAATAAAAGTCTGAAATAATCCAAATTGAATTATATTGACATTTCTTTATCCATTCGTCTTTAGTAAGAGTTTAGCATTCGTCGAAAATTGAAACTGCAAAAGGCGTAATGGTATTTAACATTCGAATATATATATATATATATATATATATATATATATATATATATATATATATATATTTATATATATATATATATATATGTATATATATATATATATATATATAAATATAAATATATATATATATATATATATATATATATATATTCATTCAAATAAGCCATTAATCGAATGCCAAGTAACACACTACTAATTAGCTACGATGGTGAAGATGGGTTGATTTCAATTCTAAGTACAAAACGCCTAAATTCGATAGGTATAAGTACAGAAGAATTGTCATTGACTTTTATCTTATTTCGTGGCCGAGTGGTAGTCACTGTCTATACAAGCTTGCCGGACCACGGTTCGATCCCCGGACGATCACAAGCTCTTGTCTTTATGTGATTTCGCCTGGGGCTCTGATCCCGAGGTCGTTAAGAGAATCCAGACATTAATGTATCAAAAATATATATGGCCTCAATGAAATTACCTTTTAATCACATTATGTAAAGCCACTATTCATTATTTTGGTCTTCCATATATAATATTTGTGTGACAATTTACATACATATATATATATATATATATATATATATATATATATATATATATATATATACAGTGATGTCTCATGATACAAAATTAATTGGTTTTGGAGTGGCTTTTGTGCCGTAATATTTTCATATAATTAGTCGCATTTTACATGTAGATTGCATAATTCGTTCCAAACCCTACACAAAGACTACATTAGATTTTATAATAAGCTATAGCCCTAATGAAAATCAGTCAAATATATTTGAATCATTCGATATACCCAACATTACTCTTAATACCTGTAAAGAAAGTATATATTAGAACATAAATCAATAATAACTGGAAAATAATACAATTCATACGCTTACTGTTACTCCACTGGTCTTTGGGCCACTTGTTGACCCATGACTGCTCTTAATAGATTATTCCAATCTCTTCTGTTTTGTGCTCTATACCACAGTCATCCAATCTCTAGGGTTCAAACCCTCCTGCTGTTATCTCCTCCTCTAAACACCACCTCCAATCTTTTTTTTTTTTTTTTTTTTTTTTGGCTGTCCCGAAGGTCTACGTTCATCTGCACGTGCCAAGAAGACTCTTCTATTCTTTTCTCCTCCATTCATGCAACATGCCCTGCCCATTGTATTCTTCTCATAAGAAACTGACTTTTATGTGGTTATTTTGTCTGTTCTCTCAACTCCCAGTTATGTTTCCTCCTCCATTCTTGTCTTTCTAGATCATATACTGGTCCCACTATGGTTCCTAATATTTCATTCTAAAAAAATTCCGCACTTTTTACTTGCGCTTTTGGCATTGATCATGTTTTACATCCCTAGAACAAAATTGGCCTTATTATTGTATTATACACCCCCAATTTTGTCTTTTCTGATATTGTTCTTCTTTTGAGAAGTTTTAAGAAGCTATAGAGACACCTGTTCGCAGCTCCAATTCTTTCATTTATTTCTGCTTTCATATTTCAATCTCTCGTTATTTTCATTCCCAAATATTTAAAGCCTTCTACCACTTATATTTCCATTTCATCGATGTTGATGTTTCCATCCATCTCTTGTCTTCTAGCTCATTTCCATGACTTTTTTTTTTTATTTATTTCTACCCCTATTTTTTCTGTTGTTCCTCTTAAGATATTGGTTAATATTTCCGTATCCCTTAGATCTTCTGTCACTATATCTATATCATCTGCATACCCTAGGCAGTTTACGGTTACTTCCCCATACGTTATCCCCTCTGGTCTGCCTGTGATCGTTCCTGCTACTTTTTCCATCATGATATTGAACAACAGCCCAGTCTTTATATCTATTGGTGATTGCGTGTTTCCTTATCTTATTGAGCATTTTGTATTTCTGTAGTAGGCTTGAGTCATTCTTAATTTATGTTGTATATCCATTTCCCTCATGATACTCCACATTGATTGTCGGTGAATGCTGTCATATACCTGTTGATATTACAATATATACAGTATAATACTGTACATATACAAAATATGCAGTACCATAAGTACTGTACTAGTATTATAGTTACCCTTACTATAGAAAAGTACATTTTCTATCATGCATAAACAACCCGTTTTCTTCAACTCGTATTGTTGATGGTTAACTATTTTATTTTCTAGTTAATATTCATTGATGATACGTCAATAAATAATCTACATGGTTTTACACACTTATATGTTTAAGCTATTTAATTGTAATACAAGCAAGATTTTTTATGTTTATATGTGTGTGAACTTACTTTGCAGAATGAATAAACTTTAATTGTTTAGTAAATAGTTTTTTTTAACTTCTATTTATATACCGAAATGAAAGAAAAATAGGTTAATTTGTATTGTATTACAGGGTGTGATTTCTGAAAAATATATCTCGAGTGGTTTTATGTGCATAGTAGCATTGTGCGTACGTTCATACAATACAGTACAGTACTGGTCATTGTGTTTTTTTTTTTTTATTTAAAATGTACTTATTGACATAGAATTAATTGGAATGAATATGTTACGATCTGTATTTATTTACTGAAATGAAAGAAAAATATATTAGTAATATGTTTGATATGTGTACTAGTATTGTGCGTTTGTACATACTATACAGTTCTGTTCAGTGTGTTATTTTAATATAAAAATTTTGTTATTGATGTAAAATTAATTGTAAATAAATAATCATGACATTAAAAGGAAAAAATATGCTGCGATCTGTTATTTTTTTACCAAAATAAATGAAAAATATATCGCTAATGTTTTGATATACATAGTAGCATTGTACGTACACACATAGACACAATGCATGACAGCTCATAGTGTTTTTTAACTTAAAAATGTACTTATTGATTTAAAATAGGAGAGCAAGATCAAACGGTGGTAACTAGCAATCAAGGTAGGGAGGTAACCAATGAGAGAGCAGGATGATGGTGACGGAATTACAGTTTGCCTGCGTACCAATTTTGAAATTATTCTCACCGCCAAGCGAATATAATTTTGTATCGTGAAAATGTTTTCGTATTATAAGGTTGTAAAAACTTCGCATATGAATTTTCCTATACAGAAATTTTTGTATGAAGAGGAATCACTATATATATATATATATATATATATATATATATATATATATATATATATATATATATATATATACTGTATATATCCCTTTCTGAGGGGGATACATGAACTTGGTGAAATGGTTTGTGTATCGCCATGATCACCAAAGCTGTACTAGTCAGGGCCACCCTACTAAAGTTCGTTTCCTGTGAACAAGCAGACGAAAATCTCACACCATCACCAATCTGCACTGACCAGTGTTGTGATGAAAACTGGCGCAACCCCAGACATGAATTAACATGTCTGGGCCCTTTGTCGGGTAGTGGACTAGAAACGGCTGCTCTTGTTGTTGTATATACATATACATACTGTATATAGTATATATATATATATATATATATATATATATATACATATGTATATATATATATTTATATATATACATATACACACACATATATATATATGTATATATATATATATATATATATATATATATATATATTATATATAAATTTACATATTCATATATGCAAAATGAAAGTGAAGATGAAAGAGAGAGAGAGAGAGAGAGAGAGAGAGAGAGAGAGAGAGAGAGAGAGAGAGAGAGAGAGAGAGAGAGAGAGAGAGAGAGAGAGAGAATTCAACTTGTACCAATAAACCTAAATCTTTTATAGTCAGATTTACGCTACATGGGAACTTGGCCCATCCCAGTCACCCTTCGTCTCACCCTTAAAAAATATAGTCCCTTGTGGGATGCTGTATATTAGTGACACTATTTCTCCTCCCCCCCTTCCCCTCCTCCAACCCCCCTCCACCTCCCCTTTTCTCTCCCCTCGCCCTCCCCCTTTTCTCTTTCCCTCCCCCCCCCCTGCTTTTCTCTCCCCCTAATGACGGATGCCAGTTCAGCGGTTGCGAGTAATTGACAGATATTGTTTTTCTCAAGGCACTGGGCGGTTCCAAATAAGTCTCTCTCTCTCTCTCTCTCTCTCTCTCTCTCTCTCTCTCTCTCTCTCTCTCTCTCTCTCTCTCTCTCTCTCTCTTCGAAATCCCTCTGACGTGTTTTAGTTTCATGGTCCTCAGGGACCTGTTGTTTTCGTCTTTGTAGACGTAATTGTTATTGCCTTATAAGGGTGTCCAAATTGGTAGCATATATATATGTATATATATATATATATATGAATATATATATATATAAATATATAGATACATATAAATGTATATATATATATATATATATATATATATATATATATATATATATTGAGTGTATACTGTTCATATATTTACATATACGTTGCATGTACATGTGCATTTATTATATGTATATATATATATATATATATATATATATATATATATATATATATATATATATATATATATATGTATATATATATATATATATATATATGTATATATATATATATAGAGATAGAGAGAGAGAGAGAGAGAGATATGAATATATATACATATATATAAATATATATACATATATGTATATATATATATATATATATATATATATATATATATATATATATTTATATATATATATTTATATATATATATATATATATATATATATATATCCCTTTCAACGCAGGGATACCTTAACGTGGTGAACTGGTTTGTGTACCGCCATGATCACCAAAGCTGTGCTAGTTAGGGCCAACCATAATAGGGTGGTTTGCTGTGACCGATCAAACAAAAGTCCTCCAACATCACCATCTTCATAGGCTCTCTCTCTCTCTCTCTCTCTCTCTCTCTCTCTCTCTCTCTCTCTCTCTCTCTCTCTCTCTCTCTCTCTGAATTTGTAATTATGTGTCTAATTTACCCCGCCCCTCAAGTGGTCTTTTATTTGTTCCGTCCGCCGTGGCTCGCTTAGCTCGCAAATCTACATTATCTCATTGCTCCGCTGTTCTGGCAAGCGGTACATGATTATGCTACCGCATGCCATCCGCCAGGGTCACTATTATCTATCATAATTACCTGTGCTTTATATTACGTCCCTCAAATGGGCTTTGCTTTGAGTTTTTTTGGTTATGGGTAGAGACTCCGCCCACTATCTATGATGATCCGCCGCTATTGGCTAAGAACCTCCTGATACAATACCCCCCGAAGGTCTTGTGAATATGTAACTCAGATCAGTCACTCCTTGTTCTTTTTATGTTAACACAGCCATCATGAAAGCTTTTAATTGCTTTCGATGTGTGTGTTTTTTATTGTTTATGTATGTTTATTATAGTATTGTTTTTTTGTCCGAAAACGTTTAGTTAGGTACACTAAATGTTGACTTTTGTCCAAAGCTAATTCTTTTTCAAAAATACTTACTACAAAATGGTATTTTGACCGTTTTACAATCAAATGTCAAATTCATATGGTTTTACATTTTCCTACATCTGTGTAGGACTTTTTCTGCCAGCAGTAATGCATTCGCCCTAATTACGCCCGTTGTGCTCCTTGCATTTCATTAGCCATCCTTTAATATGAAAGGTTAAAGCTCATTTAAAAGAGGCTCCGAATTTCATTTGATCTTGCATCATTCTGTGAGTAATTGCCAGCGTTTTGAGACTTTGAAGTGAGAGCCTCTTTGAGTTCCAATTTGTTACTGGAAGCTAGATAGGTATCTCTCTCTCTCTCTCTCTCTCTCTCTCTCTCTCTCTCTCTCTCTCTCTCTCTCTCTCATCATTTACGCTGTTTTTCTTGTCTATATGATAATGCTTTTCAATTTTAGTGATTACTTAAAAAGGCCTTACAAAAGAGGGTACATAAGCAAAAAAAAAAAAAAAAGAAAAAAAAAGGGATTTAGAATGTTACTTGTCCATATCAGTTTCAGACATGATTAGCTTATTACAGTTAGTCCTTGTATTAGATTTAATCATGTTTGGTAGATTTCTATTTTGGTGTTCTAGTAATAATAATCATCATGCTTAAGGGTGGCTACAAACTCATCGATTTTCGAAACAATTGAGGATTTTTAACTGGTTAGGATGGTCCTTATCGTGTTTGTATGAGAGGAGGAGAGGGTTGTTTTTGTAGTTATAGGAATTTAGTAAGGAAGAATAATAGTGGGGGTGCAGATGGTTGCATAGTGAAACGCAATATTTACTCCGGGAAGAGCTACAATTATGATATAGAAAATAGAGCAGTTCGAGAATGTTATTGGTAAAATCAGGGTATGAAAAAGGAATTGTATTGAGAAGTATTGAATTAAAAGTTCAAGATAGGGATGGCTGGCGAAATCTAACTGAGCCCCTTTGCGTCAGTATGCGTAGGAGTAGATGAGGATGATGATTGTTTTATTTATTGAACCTGAGTTTTAGAAACAAGGCATTTTTTAAAAATCTATAGATATAAGACGCGATCGGAATCGTTAATATGGTTGAGGTAAATGCTGATATAATTGTTATCCTCGGAATGGAACAAAAAATGGTGGTTGAGAATACACGAAAGGCAAGGATAGAAGGCTTATTGACATGAGGAATAAGAAGTTGGATGGGAATTAGAGCCCACTTTAAAAGTATGTTAAGCATGCTAGCTTGAAAGTAAACCCTCTTGTGTAAAGGCAAAGGAATGAGGGAATATAATGTGAGACTCAAACAAAGTCAAAGATTTAGACAAGAAAGATAGGCGTACATTGTGTTTAGACCAATTATTCATTTTGAAAAGACAATGTTTTAGACAAAGACCGAGTAATGAAGTTAGATATTCAGGAAGGCTTAGGGGATTTGGCTGTGAATTTGTGAAGCTACTATTGGTCATAGGGAAACTCTGAACTTATGCACTTCCATAGGGAATCACTGAACTTTACACACTTTCATAGGGTAACACTAAACTTTATGCACTTCCATAGGGAAACACTGAACACTATGCGCTTCCATAAGGAAACGCTGAACTTATGCACTTCCATAGGGAAATATTGAACTTTATGCGCTTCCATAGTGAAACATTGAACTTATGCACTTCCATAGGGAAACACTGAACTTTAAGCCTTGTAATATGGAAACTCAAGGAACTTTATGCACTGTAATAAATAAACTCAATATAGGGCAACTCAATAAGCATTAGCAACTGTAATAGTGATCACGTAGAACTTTTTGCACTGTAACAGGGAATGTCAAGGAAAAATATGTTCTGTGATAGGGAAACTCATGGAATTTTACGTACTATAATAGGGAAACTCATGGTACCTTACGTACTGCTGTAGGGAAACTCATGGAACTTTGTGCACTATAATTTAATGTACTATGATAGGGAAACTCGTGGAACTTTCTGTACTATATAGGGAAGCCTGCGGTACTTTACCTACTGTAATAGGGAAACTCGAGGAACTTTACCTACCAGGGAAACTCGTGGAACTTTCTGTCTAGGGAAACTCGAGGAACTTTACCTACCAGGGAAACTCAGGGAACTTTCTGTACTGTATAGGGAAACTCACGGCACTTTACCTACTTTAATAGGGAAACTCGAGGAACTTTACCTACCAAGGAAATTCATGGAACTTTCTGTCTAGGGAACTTCGAGGAACTTTACCTACCAGGAAAACTGGGGGAACTTTCTGTACTGTATAGGGAAACTCACGGTACTTTACCTACTTTAATTGGGAAACCCAAGGAACTTTACCTACAGGGAAACTCATGGAAATTTCTGTTTAGGGAAACTCGTGAAACTTTACCTACAAGGAAACTCAGGGGACTTTGTTTAGGGAACCTCGAGGAACTTTACTTACCACGGAAACTCAGGGAACTTTCTGTTTAGGGAAACATGAGGAACTCTACCTATCAGGGAAACTCGGGGAACCTTCTGTACTGTATAGGGAAACTCTTGGTACTTTACCTACTTTAATAGGGAAACTCAACGAACTTTACCTACAGGGAAACTCATGGAACTTTCTGTGTAGGGAAACTCGAGGAACTCGACCTGCCAGAGAAACTCATGGAACTTTCTGTGTAGGGAAACTCGAGGAACTCGACCTGCCAGAGAAACTCATGGAACTTTCTGTGTAGGGAAACTCGAGGAACTCGACCTGCCAGAGAAACTCATGGAACTTTCTCTTCTGTATAGGGAAACTCACGGTACTTTATCTGCTTTAATAGGGAAACTTGAGGAACTTTACCTACCAGGAAAACTCATGGAACTTTCTGTTTAGGGAATCTCGAGGGACTTTACCTACCAGGGAAACTCATGGAACTTTCTGTTTAGGGAAACTCGAGGGACTTTATCTACCAGGGAAACTCAGGGAACTTTCTGTTTAGGATAACTCATGAAACTCTACCTGGCGGGGAAACTCAGGGAACTTTCTATACCGTATAGGGAAACTGACGGTACTTTACCTACTTTAATAAGGAAACACTAGGAATTTTATCTACCAGAGAAACTCCGGGAACTTTCTGTTTCTGGAAACTCGAGGAACTTTACCTACCTGGGAAAATCATAGAACTTTCTGTATAGGGAAACTTGCGGTACTTTTCCTTTTTTGATAGGGAACCTCCAGGAACTTTCTGTACAGTATAGGGAAACTCACGGAACTTTACCTACTTTAATAGGGAAACTCGAGGAACTTTACCTACCAGGGAAACTCATGGAACTTTCTGTATGGGGAAACTCGAGGAACTTTACCTACCAGGGAAACTCATGGAACTTTCTGTATGGGGAAACTCGAGGAACTTTACCTACCAAGGAAACTCATGGAACTTTCTGTATTGGGAAACTCAAGGAACTTTACCTTGCAGGGAAACCCATGGAACATTATGAATGGCTAAATTTACAGTACTTTTTATATTGCAAAAGAGAAACTCACCGAAGTTTATTTATTTTGAAATTCTTCCACGAGTAATCAGGTAGAGGGTGCTTTTATTTTGACAAAAGGCTCCATTTTCTATCATGTAACTTCTTTTATTGAGGTGCACATGAAGATTAAAACAATAATCAATGAGGAGAATAATTTGAAAATTATTTTTAATCGTAGCGTTAAAACAATTAGCGTCTCCCTCATATCTGTTTTTTTATTTCATGGTCGACACCATGCGTTACTTATATCTTCATTAAGGCACCTTTTGTCATAAATTGCAGTTTTCCTGAATACTCACTCACACTCTCTCTCTCTCTCTCTCTCTCTCTCTCTCTCTCTCTCTCTCTCTCTCTCTCTCGTGACGCCTGGTCATTTAAAGGTTTAAAGGTCGCTCATGAATGGCCGAGGCAAGGAACAGTAGTATCGCCCTATCGAGCAGGACAATGCCCTAGAGACTAACTATATATATATATATATATATATATATATATATATATATATATATATATATATACAGTATATGTGTGTGTGTGATCAGCGCCCAAGCCACCTTTCCATCCAAGCTTGAACCAAGGAGGGCCAGGCTATGGCTGCTGATGACTCAGCAGATAGAACTATAGGCTCCCCCAAACCCCCCCCCCCATCCTTAGCTCACAAGGATGGTTAGGTTGCAGCGACCAAAGGAACTAACGCGTTTGAGAGGGATTCGAACCCCAGTCTGGCACTCACCAGTCAGGGACGTTACCACATCGGCCACCACATTATTTGTAATGTACCATTATTTTTCTTTCTCCCATTGGTAAAGGGATCTATCACTTTTGATAAGGCTGGCTCTCTCTCTCTCTCTCTCTCTCTCTCTCTCTCTCTCTCTCTCTCTCTCTCTCTCTCTCTCTCTCTCTCTCTCTCTCATATTTATCATTATGATAAATGCCCTTGAGCTTTAACGTTTTCATGTTTCCTTCATCTTACTAACTTACTTAATCGTCTTAATGCTCAAATATTTAAAAAGGAAAATAAAAATTAACCTGTAATTAAATGTTCTTTTTTGTTCCAACAGCAAGTCTATAATATTACGCGTCTTTTTTTTTTTTTTTTTCTTTTTTTTTTTTAATACTTCTATCAGTTTCTTCTTAAGATAAAAAACGATTATCACTGCAAGTATAGCTTTGTCATCTATAATTTTTTTTTTATAGTTATACAACATATATTTATGAAGGTCAGTTAAGTGTTTTAATCAACTTTAATTAACCTTTGAAAATAAGATACAAGACGCTACATAATAATCTGTCCAATGAACAAACTTTTCTTATAATGCAAGGTCTTAGATGTATCATAGCAACACTGGCTAGTAACAAAATACGTTTTAATGATTGGTAACACAGGAGAAAGTGTGGAGCACCAGTTCCTAAAGGTTCAACGAGAAGAGTGATCTTTGATCAGACTGGTTAACTCTTGATTTGGTGATTTCCAGTTTTATAGGACTTATTTCAACTTTTAAAATCCTTTCTTGGTTCTAGGGGTTTACATCCAATGCAAGGATTTATATTACAGTTAAAAATTGAAAAATAAAATAAAAGACTAAAATTTTATCCCTCTAAAATTTTATGTCTCTGTTTTACTTGCGTTAATTACTGTGCTTTGTTTTAAAGCTTCCAGGGACGTAGACGAGAAAAGAAGATTATTTTTTTATTGTAGATCATAATAAAAAGCAAATGTCTGGATATATATATATATATATATATATATATATATATATATATATATATATATATATAATGTGCGTGTGTGTAGGTATAACTACTTGGTCTCTCCCCGTACCTCGGGTAGGGGGGAGAGGAAGTAGCCATACCCTGGTCAGAGAGATTGTAGTTAGGGGAAAGGGGAGGGGGGGATGGGAAGGGCTGAATTTGCATGTGTGCGCGTTTGCATATCTATAGAAATATTTAGCCGTCGTTTATGACGGGTTGTGTATACTAGCAGTGAGTAATTATACCAACACAATGATATACTTAGTTGTCCGTGAGGTCCAGGATATGACACTCTGTTTCAAGAACCCGAGTATCATTTCCCTAATTCTTGAAAAAAAAATTGTAAAGAAGTTAGTGGAGGTATTGGAGTCAGGCGTGAATTATATGCATCCTGACGATAACGCCCTAACGAGATTAATTAGTTTGCATTGCACTTCTCCTCTTGCTCCTACCGCTTATCCTCCTGCTCAAGGGGCAGCAGCCTTTCCCAGGTGCTTGATGCCACTCCTCCTCCAAGGTCTTTAGGGCTGGATAATTGGCGAATTGTCTGTAGATGTTAGAGGCGTCCTATTGAGACGTCCTCAGTTTCAATAAGGATCTTGTCGTATTTATTATTTATGACCCACTCTCAGAAGGAACTTGAAATGAATGTTGGTTTGAGAGGTTTTCATAAATATGTTTTGATAAAAGCTTGTTAATTCATTAGAGTTTTTTTTTGGAATTTCCAATGGCCATTATCGATGCAGTTGGTGATTTATAGCAATTATATCCGGAAGATGATGGTGGCTGTTCCTTTTGAATTTTACTGTTTTAGTTTTCCATTTATCTAAAGTGTTTCAGACACCATCTTTTATAGTTCACTAAAAAGTAAAAAAAAGAAAAACGTCCAAGATGTTCGCATGCTTTAATTATAATCTGGAACTTCATTCTCATACAACTTTCAGGTCTTTAACATTTAGTATTATGAATTTTAAAAAAGTCTGAACAGGGCATAAATAAATCCTAGTTGATGTAAAAATTTTATCTATTTGAATATGTAAGATTTTTATCCGCCTTTAAAGGTGTCTCTTTATTCAGGACGCTTGCTTTTTTTCTTTTTTTTCTTTTATTTTCTTTTTTCTTTTTGCCTCAGTTTTAATAAACAAATATATATTCTAATTCTTTTAGGTCTACTTTACTTCATTGAAATTCTATTGCTTGATCTTATCTGAACCTCAGAATAAAAATAATATACAAGAATATATTGAAAAAATGCATACCTCTAAATTTATGAAAAAATTCATTTCCTTAAGGTGGAATTCATATTAGAATTTTGTTTTCAATTAGTCCAATAATACAGCTTCCAGACCCTAGGCGATGACTTTTAGGTTAAAGGAATCCTAAATCTTAGTCATGATCTATATAGAAATATGCAGAGTCGCTGAACCCCCGGACTGAATAGGACGAAGCCTTCTACTCAAGAACAGCGTCTATGACCTTAGATGTCAGGATGCCATTGGAAAAAAAAAAAAAAAAATCTACTCAAGGATTAGTGTTGACACCCTTACGAAATCAATTAGTCGCATTGCAATTCTCCTCCAGCTGCTTATCATATTCCTACTCAAGAAGCAGCCTTTCCAGGGGCTTCATGGAGTTCCTCCTCCAAGGTCTTCAGCGTCTTAGGCTGAATAGCTTTCGTTTGGTCTGTAGAAGTAGAAATTATACTCCTGGGGCATCTTTGGGTTCAATTCGATTCGCGTCAGATTTTCATTTCTGGTCCTTTTTGAAAGATCCTGAAAAGATAGGCTTGTCTAAAGGGCATTTTAGATAAGAGGTTTTATTTTAAAGGGTAATCCTAAAAAAAAAAAAAAAAAAAAAAAGTTATGGTAAAATCTGTCTAAACACCATTTTAAGGAAGAAGTTTTATTTTAAGCGATAATCTAAAAAAAAAGGGAGTTGATAATATTTTACATCTACAAAATGATAATGAGTAAAAAAATATAATTCATATTTTTTATATTTCTTATCCATTTGATGATTCAATGAAGTTCTATTCTGATAAGGTTAATTTTACTGTTAGTCCTTGTTTTATTGGTTAAGTTGGGTTTTTATTCATCTAGTTTTCCTTCCTAGATATTCATTCTTTTTTTCTTTATTTATTATTTTGTTCTTTTATTTGCCTTTTTATTGTAGTTGTAGACAGAAATTAGTACTCGCACATAATTCTCCTTAGTGTCTTGTAATATATAAATAGTCATTTTTTTTTTATTGTCTCCAGAAGATACGTTGTTTTATTTGCTCATCATTCTCCTTTTTATATTATTTGTATTTAATTAGTGGCTTTAACTTATTATGAAAAATATTTTTTCACGCCGTATACATTTATAACTGAGTAGTTCGATTGGTTTCACAATACTTTAATTAATTGGTTAAGATTAATGTAGTTTTTTTATATTTTGGAAGCGGTTGAATAACATTCTCTATTTTAATAGAGCAAGCTTCAAAAAGCATATTCAGACTTTCTAACGCTAAAAGCATTGATATTTTAAAATCGCAATTGTAGTTATTAGTGCCATAAAAATATTAGAAGCATCGCAGTGAAGCAAAAGATGTTGGAGTCCTTTCCTCTTGGCAAGGGAAGAAGAGACTCTTTAACTATGGCAAGCACCTTTTCTAGGAGAAGAACACTCCAAAATCAAACCCTTGTTATCTAGTCTTGGGTAGTGCCATAGCCTCTGTACCATGGTCTTGGTTCTCATGCCTGAGGGTACACTCGGGCACACTATTCTATCTTATTTCTCTTTCTCTTGTTTTGTCAGTTTTATAGTGTATGTAGAAGATATTTGTTTTAATATTGTTACTCTTCTTAAAATATTTAATTTTTCCGTGTTTCCTTTCCTCACTGGGCTATTATCCCTGTTGGAGCCCCTGGGCTTATAGCATCCTGCTTTTCCAACTAGGGTTGTAGCTTAGCTAATAATAATAATAATAATAATAATAATAATAATAATAATAATAATAATAATAATAATAATAATAATAATAATAATAATAATAATACTATGAGAAGCACACCAGCCAAAGAAAAATTGATAAAACAATTATAATATCCAACATAGCAGTTACAGGTGTAATCTTCTAGGTTACTGTGAAATAGTAACCCTTGTGAGGAAGTAGATAACACTGTTGAATTAACTGCATTCCTTTTAATGTTTACTGGACGGTAGTCTTGGAAAATCTGAATCCTTAATTAGGAAGTATTTCATATCCATGTCATGAATAAGGAATTTAATTTTTTGGTCCAACAAATTATGATAAGAGTCAACAGGGGAAATCCATACAGGTTAACTTTCTCTCTCTCTCTCTCTCTCTCTCTCTCTCTCTCTCTCTCTCTCTCTCCTCTCTCTCTCTCTCTCTCTCTCTCTCTCTCTCTCTCTCTATATATATATATATATATATATATATATATATATATATATATATATGTTTATATATATATATATATTATAATTTATTATAATATATATAATATATATGTATATATATATATATTATAATACATATATATATATATATATATATATATATATGTATATATATGTGTGTGTGTGTGTGTGTGTGTAAGTATGTTTTGTGTTAATAGTACACAGAAATTACGAAATTAGGCTGTAATTTATTAATTTGGTTGATATCAATATTATTGTTTCATTAATATTTATTCCTTTACGTAGGTTGAGTTGATTTGTACGGATATTGTGATCTGATGTATTTTTTTTTTTCGTGATGAAAGTGATTAGCTAAACATAAAAAGTTTCAAAAATGTTTTTTAAATGTGAATGAATTACACGGTGTAGGTTAAACTACAAGTAATTACGATCTTACTGAGGAATACATAAAACTTTATGTATTAATGACGTCACTTCTTTTTGTTGTTATTTTTCAAATTATTCGATTTGTTCATTCCTGTTACAATACTTCTCCTAAACACTGATGATGTTATTCATTACTGACCTTTGCCAAAAATAATATTTTTAAAGTTATCTTTTTCTTATCAGCCAAGTCGGTTACTTATTGTTACTACTTTCATTTTTATTATCGCGTCTTGCTCTTACATTAATTAACTTAATATTAACCATTTCTTTTTCGATCTATTATGTTTTTGTTTATAAATCTATAGTTTTTTAGTGGAACTTAGTGTGCAGCTATTACAATGTCTTGTTAACGATCTGACAAAATGAATATTAAGTATTTCCAATCATATTGAATGTATATTATTTTCCTCAGTTTTATCAGAATGATTCAATCTTCTTAATCTTATAATAATCAAGTATTGATAAATCATGTCTTGAAATCAGTGCTAATTCTTACCAATCAAAGAGATTTATGATGCATTTAATGTCTGTAAAATATCATCCGCACTGATATGATATACCCAATTTCAAAGTTTTATTCAGGCGATAGTTCTGATCTTCATGCTTTATTTGGAGACATTTCTGAATTCTTGAAGCTTTGATTTATTCTTGATATCTGTTTCGAGTTCTTGCCAAGTCAAATAATTTAATATTGATATCGTAATAATGATTGTTCTGTCCCTCGGTTCCCCAGAGAATGACTTTCGTTTAAAGAAATTTGTATTAAATCATCATCATCATCGTCATCATCATCATCATCATATCCTCTTACACCTGTTGACGTAAATGGCTTCAGTTAGATATCGCCAGACGTCGTCTCTATCTTGATCTTTTAAATCAATACTTCTCCATTCGTCATCTGTTACTTCACGCTTCATAGTTCTCAGCCATGTAGGTCTGGGTCTTCCAACTCTTAGAAACAATTAATCATAACTGGCACTTTCTCTATTGATGTTATCAATATCCCATTTGCCAAGGTTATATAAGAAGGATGATAATATTGACAATTAAAATTGTGGCCAGGAAGGTGTTCACAAACACACAAACAGGGGTAAGACATATCCTCCTTCCAATTTCGTTGGCGGATTTAATAATAATTAGCATACTCTAATCACAAGATTTTGAGGTCTTTATCACATTATTCTGATAATTATATCAAGTATAATTTCACTTGAATTTCTAATAATTTGAGACACCAAGAGATCCGATATAAATTCTTAATTAGAATTAGCAGAGGTCTTAATTTCATGGCAATGAGACGTTAGTATTCAACTCAAAATAATATTCAGTTAAAAGATATAGAGGTGTCGTCGTCGGACATGATTTATGCTATTAACCTTTGATAAATTCTAACAAGAGGAAAGATGGGAGAAATCATGTGTAATGAATAATAATTAGACCCTGACAAAATTATTTAAAAAATGCTAAATTCCATTGCGTTACAACCTCCTTCTCAAGTGTGATGTCGACGCCCTAATGAGAGCAATTCCTTGCATTGCAGTTTTCTACCACCCCATTCTCCTCCTCCTCCTTCTCCCCCGTCCTCCTCCTCCTCCTCCCTCTACCCCTCCTCCCTCTTGCCCCTCATCACCCCTCTTCCTCCTCCTCCTCCTCCTCCTCCCTCTACCCCTCCTCCCTCTTGCCCCTCATCACCCCTCTTCCTCCTCCTTCTCCTCCTCCTCCCTCTACCCCTCCTCCCTCTACCCCTCCTCCCTCTTGCCCCTCATCACCCCTCTTCCTCCTCCTCCTCCTCCTCCTCCCTCTACCCCTCCTCCCTCTTGCCCCTCATCACCCCTCTTCCTCCTCCTTCTCCTCCTCCTCCCTCTACCCCTCCTCCCTCTACCCCTCCTCCCTCTTGCCCCTCATCACCCCTCTTCCTCCTCCCTCTACCCCTCCTCCCTCTTGCCCCTCATCACCCCTCTTCCTCCTCCTCCTCCTACCTCTACCCCTCCTCCCTCTTGCCCCTCATCACCCCTCTTCCTCCTCCTCCTCCTCCTCCTCCTACCTCTACCTCTCCTCCCTCTTGCCCCTCATCACCCCTCTTCCTCCTCCTCCTCCTCCTCCTACCTCTACCCCTCCTCCCTCTTGCCCCTCATCACCCCTCTTCCTCCTCCTCCTCCTCCTCCTTCCTCTACCCTACCTCCTCCTCCTTCCTCTACCCCACCTCCCTCTTGCCCCTCATCACCCATCTTCCTCCTCCTCCTCCTCCCATTCTTCCCTCTCCCCCTCCTCCCCTTTTCCCCTCCGCCATAACCACCACCCCTTCCTCCTTCTCCTCCTTCCTCTTCCTCCTCTGCCTACTCCCATTCTTCCCTCTCCCTCTTCTCCCCTTTTCCCCTCCGCCAAAACCACCACCCCTTCCTCCTTCTACTCCTCCTCCCATTCTTCCCTCTCCCCCTCCCCCTCTTCCTTTTCCCCCTCCCCCACCTCTCCCTCCTCCCATTCTTCCCTCTCCCCCTCCTCCCCTTTTCCCCTCCGCCATAACCACCACCCCTTCCTCCTTCTCCTCCTTCCTCTTCCTCCTCTGCCTACTCCCATTCTTCCCTCTCCCTCTTCTCCCCTTTTCCCCTCCGCCAAAACCACCACCCCTTCCTCCTTCTACTCCTCCTCCCATTCTTCCCTCTCCCCCTCCCCCTCTTCCTTTTCCCCCTCCCCCACCTCTCCCTCCTCCCATTCTTCCCTCTCCCTCTTCCTCCTCCCATTCTTCCCTCTCCCTCTTCCTCCTCCCATTCTTCCCTCTCCCCCTCCCCCTCCTCCTCCCATTCTTCCCTCTCCCCCTCCCCCTCCTCTTCCTCCTCCTCCTTCACCACCTCTCCCCCTCATCCCCCTTCTTCCTTTCTCTACCACCACCCCTTCCTCCATCTCCTCCTCCCATTCTTCCCTCTCCCCCTCCCCCTCCTTCTCCTTGAGGGAACGCCTTGTCCTACCCCTTCATGCAAGTGCTGGCACCGAGCCCCTCGTCCAGCACCTCCCTCCTCGAAGGCCCTTAGCGTCTAGGGCTGGATAATTGGCGAATTGTCTGTAGATGTCGGAAGGACCCTGTTGAGACGTCCTCTGAGGTTCAATTAGGATCGCGTCAGAGTCCTCTTTATGACCTTCTCGGTGAAGGATTCTGAAATGGAAGCCGATGTTTTTATTTTTATTTGCTAGGAGAATATTTATTATTTATTAGGATTTTTTCTTTTAGGTTAGGCGGGAGGTTGGCGGAAATTTTTTTTATATTCAATAAGAATATTCTGAGGACTTGTTGTAAGGATTATTTGAATTATATATATATATATATATATATATATATATATATATATATATATATATATATATATATATACATATAACGGATTTTGAGCGAAGCGAAAAATCTATTTTTGGGTGAGATGGCCATGTCGTCCTGATGGAAGTTCCTATAGGGTAGCTTCCTAGGGTATATTACAACTACGGCGATATTCCCAGAGAATTTACCTTAAGGTACCAGAATTCTAACTCCTGGAGCGAGTATCCCTCGTGAAAGGGATATCGCGACATATCAGAGGACGTATTCTAGACACGTCACATGGCAATCTACATCCTGGACAGAGATTTCGTCTCGTAGGAGGTGATTGGCGAGATACGAATTTGGGAAAGAAAAAGGGGAGCCGCTCCCAAGGCTTCCCTATCCCCCGATTCGTATGCGTGCCTGGCGCCAATCCTGGCGCCATCTGTATTCCTTGTAGCGTACACGAGGTGCTACAGATACTGTATGTAGGGAGGGGTCCTACAGCCCTTTCTTAGAAAGGCAAGGGCGGGTCCATCAGGACGACATGGCCATCTCACCCAAAAATAGATTTTTCGCTTCGCTCAAAATCCGTTTTTTGGGCTCAAGCCATGTCGTCCTGATGGAAGTGTACCAGAGCATTACTGTATCTGTGGATTCTCAGAACGTGCCGTACTCCCCGGAGGTAATTTTTTCCCGGTCGACTAGACCTAGAGACCTAAGATGTTACCGTTATACATCTTTTCAACTAACTATAAACTATGTTAGAGCTTCCTGCCCCCTACAGGGAAGAGTCCTACTAGACTCTGGAAAAGTCTCGAAGAGTACATATATCTATGTATGAATACCAGGCAAGCTAATATAGTGGTCTCGCCCTATATTAAGTAAAGCATAGTTTGTATAGAACCACTGCGTCAATATATATTGACCAGCAATCCGCACAATACTTGTATTGGACAAAGGTTTATATCCGCATAGGAAGAAACTAATAAAACCGCCCTCGTCCCTTTATGGGACGGAGTCCTCCCATTAGGGGACTACATAAACCAATGCAACATAGCTTGCTTAACAGAACAATTCTATCAGAATTATCCCAGATAAGATACATAGAATTAAATGCTCAATTATACCAATAAATTGACACAGGTGAAAGAGACGCAAGGTTCTCAAGAACAAGTTTATTGACAGACAATAAACAGACAGGTTAACAACAAATATATATATATATATATATAAAAGAGGATAACCCAAAACTTTAAGCATAAGTATGATAGTAAACAGAACTTGTTTATTTGAAAGAAAAACCATTAAACGCCACTTTAATAAGATACCGAGGTATCAAGTCATAAAAGTCTGTATTACAAATCAATCACATTAGCGTTAGAAACGCTCGGCACACATGTCTGTACTTATGCTAGGTTCACCTTTGAAAGAAGGAACAGTCTATGTAGGCACTTGGTGCCCTCATTTAGTTTGTAGTACAGTATGTACCTACACACTCACCCTGGACTTAATCGTCCCAATTAAGACCACTGTTCCTCGCAGAGTTAAACAGTAGGGTTAACTACACGACCCACTGCTACCACAGATCTCTTAAGTTCCTCTACTTGCTTCGCATAGTGGCGAAAGAACACCCTGGAAGACTTCCAGCCTGTGTATGAACGGAGATGTTCAAAATCCATACAATTAAAGAAATTTAGGGATGAGGCAACTTTCCTCGGATCGTGACCTGCGGGTGTACTGTCAGGATCCGCTCTGCGAATAAAATATGTGATTTTCGCTCTGAGTTGATTCAGAGATAAATTTGAGCCTGATGTTTCTCCCCTGAATAGTTGACCACCCTTGAAGTCTGAAGTTCTATGAAGATAGACCTTTAGGCATTCTACTGGACATAGAGATGCATCTTCTTTCAGAGGGCAGATTCTCCAGGGACCCCACCTGTTGGTGGGTAACTCATTCTTGGCGAGAAACGTAGGATCCGGAAACAGGTTCAGATCCCCCCCATCCAGGAACTGAACACGACCTGCCTCTCTCGAGAGGGCTACGATCTCACTAACCCTGGCCCCGGACGCGAGTGCAAATAGGAAAATAACTTTTTGCGTCAAATCCTTTAACGCACATTCTTCATTGCTCAACAGGGAGGCAAAATGAAGAACTTTGTCTAAAGACCATGAGATGGGCTTTGGAGGTGCTGAAGGTCTGAGCCTAGCGCAGGCTTTCGGAACTTTATTAAAGATCTCGTTACCTAGGTCGATCTGGAAGGCAAATAAAATGGGTCTCATCAAAGCAGATTTACACACTGAAATCGTGTTAGCTGCCAACCCTTGGCCATGGAGGTGGATGAAGAAAGATAAGCAGAAGTCTGTTGAGATCTCCTGCGGATTCTTTGCCTTTACAAAGGCCACCCATTTTCTCCAAGATGACTCATATTGCCTTCTAGTCGATTTGCACTTATATTCCTCTAGGAAGTCTATGCTGGCTTTCGAAATCCCGAAACGCTTTCTCACCGCAAGGGCGAGAAAATCATGAGCTGCAGGGTCTGGGTTTTCTGTAATGAAGCGCAGACAGTCGACTTCTGGACTCGCTGGGTCAGAACTGGATGTGGTAGCGGCACAAACTTCATCTGTAGTTCCAACGCCAAGGGGAACCACATACTGTTCGGCCACTTGTGGGCCACTATTGCCGCTACCCCCTTGAAGGATCTCAGTTTGTTGAGGACCCTCAACAGAAGGTTGTGAGGAGGGAACAGATAAATCCTGGACCATCTGTTCCAGTCGAGGGACATCGCGTCCACTGCTTCCGCTAAGGGGTCCTCGTACGGGGACACGTACAGGGGCAACTTCTTGTTGTCTTTCGTCGCAAAGAGGTCTATCTGCAGTTCTGGGACTTGATTCAGAATGAAGGAGAATGATCCTGCGTCTAAGGACCATTCCGACTCTATCGGTGTGAACCTGGATAGAGCGTCCGCTGTCACATTGCGGACTCCTTGAAGGTGAACTGCCGACAGGTACCACTTCTTCTTTTCCGCCAATCGGAAAATGGCTAACATCACCTGGTTGAGAGGTGGTGACCTCGACCCTTGTCGATTCAAGCATCTCACAATCACCTCGCTGTCCATCATCAATCTTATGTGGATCGAGTGACGCGGGGAGACTTTCTTTAAGGTAAGGAGCACTGCCATAGCTTCTAGAAAGTTTATATGAAAGGTCCTGAATAGCTTGGACCAAGTCCCCTGGACTTTTTTCCGATGAGAGTGACCTCCCCATCCCTCCTTTGAGGCGTCTGAGTGAATCGTCATCGACGGGGGAGGTGGCTGAAGAAGAACCGACTTCTTTAGATGTCTGGCTTGGGACCAAGGCCTGAGAAGAGTACGTAGCCGAGGCGGCACTGGTCTTCTCAGATCTCTTCGCGCGTTTGATGCATACCTTCTCCAAACTCCGGTTGCATCCTTTAGCTGTGCTCTTAGCACTGGGTCTGTCACTGAAGCAAACTGGAGAGAGCCTAGTACCCTCTCCTGCTCGCGTCTTGATATCCTTTCGGAATCTAGAAGTCTCTTGACAGAGCCCGCTATCTCCTTCCTTTTCTTCGTCGGGATGGAGAAACTGTGTGACAAAAGGTCCCAGTGGATTCCCAGCCACTGGAACTTTTGGGATGGAGAAAGTCGAGACTTTTTTCTGTTGATCTTGAAGCCTAGGTACTCTAGGAACTGGATCACCTGACTAGAAGCTTGCAAGCATTCGGTCTCGGATGCTGCCCACACCAGCCAGTCGTCCAGGTAGGCTACTACCTGAATTCCCTTTAGGCGTAATTGTTTGAGAGCTGCGCTCGCAAGCTTCGTGAAAATCCTTGGGGCTATGTTTAGCCCGAATGGCATGGCTCTGAAGGCGTATAGTCTCCGTTGTAGCCTGAACCCTAGGTAGGGGGAGAGTCGACGGCCGATTGGAATGTGCCAATAGGCGTCTGACAAGTCTATAGAGACTGAGTATGCCCTCTTGGGCAGTAAGGTCCTTATGTGTTGCAGTGTTAGCATCTTGAATTTGCAATTCACTATGAACTTGTTGAGTGGCGACAAGTCCAGAATGACTCTGAGCTTTTCCGAGTCTTTCTTGGGAACACAAAACAGCCTCCCTTGGAATTTGATGGACTTCACCTTTCGGATCACCTTTTTCTCCAACAGTTCTTGAACGTACTCCTCCAGAACGGGGGTGGAGTGTTGGAAAAACCGAAGGCACGGGGGTGGAGTGCTGTACCAGCTCCAGCCCAGTCCATTCTTGAGTAGGCTTTGGGCCCAAGGATCGAAGGTCCAGCGATCCCAAAATTTCATCAGTCTCCCTCCTACCGGTATCGTTTCACTTGGACTGCCGTCCTGAGGTCTTGCCTCCCTGACCACGACCACCTCTGAATCCCCTTCCCCTTGAGGGGCGCCTAGACGAGCCTCTGGCTGCTCCTCTAGGTTTTGCACGAAAGGAAGAAGACTGTCCTTCGAACGTTGGGGTGAATGTGGTTGACTGACCTGGCACAGCCTGGGGTACCCACTGAAAAGTAGTCGGGGTTTGTGCCACCATCTGGGGCACTGGAGGCAATGGCAATTGCAGTTGCTGTTGCTGTCTAAAAGGCTTGGCTGGCCGAGACGGTAGCCTAGTCCTCATATTCTTCCTCTTTGGTTGAGGACCCTCATCCGGGGAAGACTTTCTTTTGATAGCCAGGCCCCACTTCTGGAGAAAGTTTCTATTCTCCACGGCGGCCTTATCAACAACTTCTTTGACCACATCGGTAGGGAAAAGGTCTTTTCCCCAAATGTTGGAGGAGATTAACTTCCTTGGCTTGTGTCTCACCGTAGCCCCGGTGAACACGAACTCCCTGCAAGCTCTCCTTGCCTTGACGAAGCCATAAAGGTCCTTCGTCACTGTGGCTAGGTGAGACTTAGCCACTACCATGAACATTTCATGGACCTTGGGGTCACTTGCCATCGTCTCAAGAGTAGTCTGATGAGACATTGAGGCAGCCAGTCTTTCTTTTGTCTCGAACTCTCTTCGTAAAAGAGAGTCGGACAGCTTGGGGAGGTCCTCGCCGAATTGCCGTCCGGCAATATCAGCCTCCAACTTTCCCACTGAGAATGTCAGATGGACATTCTTCCAGTCTTTGTGGTCCATAGGCAGGGCCAGCGACAAGGGTTTACACTCCTCCAGGGAGGGGCAAGGCTTGCCGGCCTCGACTGCCTTTAGGACAGCCGCAAACCCTTTCTGTAGAAAGGGGAAGGCTCTAGCAGGAGAGGACACAAAAGAAGGGAGCTTCTTGCTCAATGCAGCTACCTTCGAGTTAGAGAAGCCCCTCTCTTTCATCGAGGATGAAAGTAGGGCTTGAGCCTTAGCGTGGTCCATAATTATGACCTCCTTCGGCTCTGTCTCCTCCCTTGAAGCTGGTTCTTTTCTCAGCCGGACATAGCAGTCCGGATATGATGCCTTGCTGGGCCAGAATTCCACCTCCTCTAGGGGAACTGAACCCAGCTTATCCGAGATGACGATCTTTCCAGTCGTCATCGGCATGTGCTCAGCATACCTCCATGGGTTAGCATCTGAGCATAAGGGAAGGTCTTTCACATTGAGCCTTTTCCGGGGCCCACGTGATTCTGCCAGGGACTGCATACGCAGTTCCATAGCAGCCGCCTTCTCCTGATTCTCCTTCTGCATTTGTTGGATCATTCCAACAATCGAAGAGAGAGCCTGTCCCAGTTCTACTGGGAGACCGGCCGATGTTGAGGGGATAGGCTCCGGAATCTGAACCGGAGTAGCCGACACCTCGTCGACCTCATCCTCTACGACATCCGGGGTTTGAACTTCATCCTGACCTTCTGCCAGGAGGTCTTGTTCCAAACGTTCGTCCAGGTCAGACATCCTGTCATCTAACTGGATGTCTTGCATCGCGACTGCGACTTCCACGTCCACCTGGACTTGATCTTGAGGGATCTCCTCTTGAGGCTGGGGAATCACTGCATCAGCTGATGCCTGGGGAAAAAGATACGCCCTCATCTTCTCACTTGGAAGATAAGGGCCAGAGGTGTTCTTCTTGAAGCCCCTTACCCAAGTACGAAGCTTCTCCCTTGCTATATCCCTTGATTCCGCCGTTCTAGGGGAATCAAAAGCCTCAGTAATCAGGTTAGTGCATACAGTACATACCTGAGGGTCCCAATACTGGAGATCATCCTTGGAGACAGCGCATGCTGTGTGTCTCCTACAACACTCATGTCCGCAGAGGTTCTTGCTGCGGACGTTGCAGAAAACATTTCCGCACTTCGGAGGGTCCTCCTGTAAAGAGAAGAAATTTCCATGAGTATCAAGTGAACTATGTATCACTGGATATGCATAGTATAGCATAACAATTCATAAAGGAAAGACACACACTTGTGTTTCCCTCACAACCCATTGTTGCAGCCTTCCAGATAATAAAATCAAAATGGTTTATCTCTTCTAGAGTAACCAATGCAAGGTTTCCAGAGGAAACAGGTGGAGCTCACACCTAAGCAAGGATTTTAAAAACCTGGATAATAGACAGGGAAGAACTCAGCTTCCTATCAGAGGGCAACAGCAAAGGGATGTGCAAGAAAACACAATAGTGTTAGAAGACACAGTGCTGTACCAAAACCCTTACCATAGTTTTCTTCTTACTGTATATGTTATACTGAAGAATACTAGTACAGTATAGGGGGATGTGTGCCGGCCTGCCTTTGGCGGCCGGCACACACCACAACTAGCTTTAAAGTATACTACTTAACAGCTATAGGGCGGCAGCACTCTGGTTCAAATGCCTGTGCCGGTCGGCAGCAACTGCCGGCCGGTAACAGCCAATGTTGGCCGGCAATGGCTGCCGGCCAACAACTACACAAGGTAGTACCCAGCTGCCGGCCACACTCTTGGTGACCGGCAGACAAGGGCTGACATAAGCCGGCCGGCAAAGGTACAAGACCGATGCCAGCCGGCAGCAAAAGAACCAGAGACTACACATGAGGCCGGCAGCCGGCCTCATAGGCCGGCAGCCGGGTCAGGTACAGCACTAGAAGAAAAATAGAATGGATGCCGGGATAAGAGTGTACACTACCTCCAAGCCCGGCAACCGAAAGAGTGCATATAAGGAAGGGGAGAAACTAATTCAGGCTTCCTGACCGATGCCGTCTGGTTCTGCCGGCAGGCATGGATGAGGGACCAAGAGAGGTCCGGGCAGCACTCGAAAACATAAGACCCTTGCCGGCCAGCAGCTCTGCCGGCCGGCAAGGGGCTGAGTCAATTCCACATCCTAACCTATACTAGGTCCAGATGTAGAACGACGTACAGTACAGTAAGACCCCTGCCGGCCAGCAGCTCTGCCGGCCGGCAAGGGGCTGAGTCAATTCCACATCCTAACCTATACTAGGTCCAGATGTAGAACGACGTACAGTACAGTAATGGCTCGGCCATTACGAAGAAAGAGGGGGAAGGGACAATAGGGTCCTGCCAACCTTGCTTTAGTGACAGATCACCCGCAGCCAAGAAACTTATCTTAGCCTAAGGGAGATCTAAGGGGAAAGGCCAGCAATACTTGCCAGCTCCCAGAGCCCCAAAGCAAGGAAGGCGTTGCTACTCCCAAGGGAAGAACTTATCCTCCCCCGAGAACAGCAACAAGGACTAGTCTGGTAGATCACAAAAGAAGGAATCATATCCACAGAAACCTTCGGTAGTGACCTAAGGGAGCTAAGCTCCCTTTGTATGTGTTAGGTCAGCGAGGGGGACTCGGCCCCAAGCCAGACAACACAGACTCAGACTAAAAACTCTGTTGTTCTGTCCCTCTTGAACCATAACTACAGGAACAGGAAGGTACAGTAACACCCTAGTATAGTTTTATCGAAAATAAATTCGGAAAAAACCACTTAGGGATAAGCCCAAGGCTTAAACAGAGGGAAAGGGATTGCATACCTTCTCCGAAGAAACGAAAGCAACCGGGGAGTATGATAAAGTATACTAAGGCTCCATAAGCAACTAGCCTAGGCACCAAGAGAATCGATTACCTAATTCACCGAAACTCACTCGTATACTATCTTGGAAATATTCCACACAGTCTAAAATGTATAAAATATAGCCTAAAGCTTCAATAAAATTTTAAATACACTCGGAAAAACCATAATCATGCATGAAGTACTAGGACCAAACGACTAGGCTACACGGCCTAGCGTAGGCCAGAATGGCGAATACTTCGCCAAATAATACTAAGCACGAAAGGAAATCCTATGTAATGCTAAATAGCTAAAATTTATTAAAGCAAAACAACCAGGAATGTCGCTCTGACTAACTAATTTATACCTAGCGAGCGACAGCGTCCAAGACGCCTCTGGTAGGCTACGGCTCTTGTATCAAAGATTAATCCTATTAATCACTCAAAATTTTACCAAGAGCCTACATTTATACATAAAAGACACTATACTCAACTTATCAGAGGCCGACGAAGACGGAGAAGCCATGAAAAGTAGAATAAATCCAAGATTTGCGAGAAAAACAGGAAAAAACACCGAGTTGTTAAGCTACGCAAAAAGGAATACAGATGGCGCCAGGATTGGCGCCAGGCACGCATACGAATCGGGGGATAGGGAAGCCTTGGGAGCGGCTCCCCTTTTTCTTTCCCGAATTCGTATCTCGCCAATCACCTCCTACGAGACGAAATCTCTGTCCAGGATGTAGATTGCCATGTGACGTGTCTAGAATACGTCCTCTGATATGTCGCGATATCCCTTTCACGAGGGATACTCGCTCCAGGAGTTAGAATTCTGGTACCTTAAGGTAAATTCTCTGGGAATATCGCCGTAGTTGTAATATACCCTAGGAAGCTACCCTATAGGAACTTCCATCAGGACGACATGGCTTGAGCCCAAAAATATATATATATATATATGTATATATATAATTCATTTTATTTTGAAGTTAGATGCGGATACTATTTTTTTACTGGTGTACACGATCCGTCAAAAATGACTGAATATATAGATATGTACGCACCCTCCCCCCCCCCCCCGTCTCACCAGTGTATGACTACTCCTATTTCCCCCAACCCGAGGGATGGGTGGATCTGAGCGTGACTGAATATATATATATATATATATATATATATATATATATATATATATATATATATATATATATATATATATATTTATATGTATATATATATATATATATATATATATATATATATATATATGTTTATATATATATATATATATTTATATGTATATATATATATATATATATATATTATATATATATATATATATATATATATATATATAGCCAGACACTTGCATTTCATTACATAGGGAAGATTTCCCTTATTAGTTATTGTAATAAATAAAATTTCGACAAAATTCAGTCGTCGATTATTTAGATTTATTTGTAAAAGACCTTAAAGACCCAAAGTGTCTGGCTTCCACTTAATCAGTGGACCAAACGATGTTAAATTTATACAACTGTTTAAATAAGGCATTCAATAGCTCCTTAGATTGATCTTAAGTCCAAGAGCAACCATTACTTAGTTTGATGGCATTGAGCAATTAGTAAACAGATGTTTATTATTATTATTATTATTATTATTATTATTATTATTATTATTATTACTTGATAAGGTACAACCTTCGTTGGAAAATAGGGAAACAGGGAAAATAGCCCATTGAGGAAAGGAAATAAGGTAATAAATGGAATGGTGTGCCTGAGTGTGTCCTCCAGTAAGAAAACTACCCCAAAACAGTGGAAGACCATTGTACAGAGGTTCTGGTAATATTATTACTATTATTGTCCTTCAAGATTGTTTTTGGAAAAATTCTAAGTCATATACCGCTAGTTAGCCTTTAATCCTATAACATTAAAGAGAGAGAGAGAGAGAGAGAGAGAGAGAGAGAGAGAGAGAGAGAGAGAGAGAGAGAGAGAGAGAGAGAGAGAGAGATGGTTTCCGGATGAACAAATTTGGTAGAAAAACTTAAATGAAGGATAGAAATTGCTTCTTTTTACATGATATGGTTTGGATCAAAACAGAATTTTGACCTTTTACTATTTGGTATTGGAAACATATTAAGAGTTTTTACAAGTATCTTTACATTACGATTAGAATTATGACTACGAATTTAAGTGATTAGTATTATGAAAACATCAGGATTGGAATGATTAGGATTATGAAATTAGGATTACAAAGATTAGGATTATGACCTCTTCAGAATTATGATGATTATTATCACGACCTCCTCAGGACTGCGACGATTTGAATTATGACCTCAGGATTGGGACGACTAGAATTATGACCACAGGATTAGGGAGATTGGGATTATGACTTCCTCACAGTTATGATGATTATTATCATGGCCTCTTCAGGATGGGGACGATTTGTAGTATGACCTAAGGAATGGAAGACTGGGATTATGACCTCATCAATATTGAGACGATTAGGAATATGACTTCCTTAGAATTGGGGCATTTAGGTTTATGACTTTTTTTTATTGGGGTGATTTTGATTATGGCATCTTCAGAAATGAAAGGATTATGATTATGACCTCTTCAGGATTTGGACATTTAGAATTATGTTCTCAGGATTAGGACGATTATGGTGATGACCTTTTGATGATTGAATTGATTATGATTATGACCTCAGGAATGAAATGATAATGATTATGACCTTTTTATGATCGGGTTCATTATGATTATGACCTCAGCAATGAAAGGATTATGATTATGACCTTTTTTATGATTGGTTTCATTATGATTATGACCTGAGGAATGAAATGATTACGATTTTTTATGATTGGATTCATTATGCTCATAACCTCAGAAATGGAATGATTATCATTATGACCTTTTTATAATTGGGTTCATTATGATTATGACCTCAGGAATGAAATGGTTAAAACCTCATAAGGATTGTGACTATTAGTAATGTGACCATATCAAAATTGAGACGATTAGGATTTAGGGCCTCAACAGCATTAAGACATTTATGTTTTGAAATAATGCTGTCACTGGATTTATTGTTTTCCCGCGACAGGTCAGACCATGATTGGGATACAACAATTTGGATTAGGGATCGGACAAGGAATGGAACCAAGATAGGAATGGGACCAATATAGGAATGGGACCAATATAGGCATGGGATCAAGATAGGAATGGCACCATTCCAAGATTAAGTACAGATAATGGCGATTACTTGGAATTTAAACCAAATGAAAATTACGATGGTATTGTGTATAGACTACCTGATTGATTGATTGATTAATTTGGAGTTTTCTGTCATCCTGATATGAAAGGGCTTTAGCGTCGAAGGATTACACGAAGACCAGGTTAAGATTAGACCCAGAGGGAAATGAAGAATAAGTTTAGTTTTATAAGATGTTATGAATAAGGCTAAATTAGAACTGGGGCTAACTTATGGATAGGACTAAACTAGAATTGAGCTTAGATTGCATTTAGGTCTGATTCAGAGGAGGGTTGTGTAATAACCTTTTGAATTTAAAGCAATGTTATTTTCTTATGCATTTAATTCCTGTTCCCAGAAGTCCGGTGACATTTAAACTAGCCCAAAATAAGTCAAATTCAGTTAACTTTTTTTTTTATTATGAAGCCAAGACTCTCTCTCTCTCTCTCTCTCTCTCTCTCTCTCTCTCTCTCTCTCTCTCTCTCTCTCTCTCTCTCTCTCACACACACACACACACACACACACACACATACAAATAATTAGTTCTCTTTCCTATACATTTTTTCCCCTTTCCTATAATTCTCATGTATCATCTCTTGTTTTCCCTCACTTTCTTTGTGCATGAATCGTAGGATAGGAAAACAGAACCTATACGTAGCAGTGGGCCGAGAGGCACTATGCAAACTACATGGAATTAGATGTCGGAAGAGTGACAGCCACTTTCGAGCACAGGCGAGATAGACAGCCACCTACTTCCTCTCTTCTCAGCCTAGAGGGAGTTTAAAGTGGTGAGTAGGAAATGTAGATTGGAGAGAGAGAGAGAGAGAGAGAGAGAGAGAGAGAGAGAGAGAGAGAGAGAGAGAGAGAGAGAGAGAGAGAGTCAATTGATTCCAGATACATTATATTCATATTCATGACAAACAGAAATGATAGAAATATGTTTGAAGACAATCAAACTAGTATATATATATACAAACACACCCACACATACGCACACACACATATGTATATATATATATATATATATATATATATATATATAAATATATATATATACATATATATTATTATTATTATTATTATTATTATTATTATTTGCTAAGCTACAACCCTAGTTGGGAAAGCAGGATGTTATAAGCCCAGGGGCCCCAACAGGGAAAATAGCCAAGTGAGAAAAGGAAACAAGGAAAAATAAAATATTTTAAGAACAGTAACAACATTAAGATGAATGTTCCTATATAAAATATATAAACTTTAACAAAACAAGAGGAAGAGAAATTAGATAGAATAGTGTGCCTGAGTGTACCCTCAAGCAAGAGAGCTCTAACCCAAGACAGTGGAAGACCATGGTACAGAGGCTATGGCACTACCCAAGACTAGAGAACAATTATTTGATTTTGGAGTGTCCTTCTCCTAGAAGAGCTGCTTACCATAGCTAAAGCGTCTCTTCTACCCTTGCCAAGAGGAAAGTAGCAACTGAACAATTGCAGTGCAGTAATTAACCCCTTGGGTGAAGAAGAATAGTTTGGTAATCTCAGTGTTGTCAAGTGTATGAGAATAGAGGAGAATCTGTAAAGAATAGGCCAGACTATTCGGTGTATGTGTAGGCAAAGGGAAAGAACCGTAACCAGAGAGAAGGATCCACTGTAGTACTGTCTGACCAGTCAAAGGACCCCATAACTCTCTAGCGGTAGTATCTCAACGGGCGGCTGGTGCCCTGGCCAACCTACTACCTATATATATATATATATATATATATATATATATATATATATATATATATATATATTTATTTATTTATGTTTATGCGCTGTTGACGGATTAAATTTACAATATATACGTTTTAAAACAATTGTATGAAAATTTTCTATGATAAATGCTGGTTTTAATAATCTTTTAACATTTCCATGGAAAGGAAATAATTTCGAAATAACATATAAATTCATTTTTCTTATAACTATCCTGGAATTTTTATTGTGAAGATTTGTTTAGAATTTATTTGAATTTATTGCATTGCAATTTAAGCACTTTTACTACCTTCCCGTTTTGAAATTTCTAATATTGCTTTAATCTAATAAATTCTTCTTATATATATATATATATATATATATATATATATATATATATATATATATATATATATATATATATATATATATATATAATCGGCAATTATTTGTCAACTGCAGAACAAAGGTCTCAGATATGTCTTTCCACCTGTGTCTGTTTATGGCCTTATATATATATATATATATATATATATATATATATATATATATATATATATATATATATTTATATTTATATATGCACACGCACATACACATACACACAACAAAACAACAAATGCAGCCGTTTCTAGTTTAATGTAGGAAAATGTCCTCAGACATGTACTCATTCATGCTTGGGGTTTTGGTCAGGTTTCATCATCAACCTGGCCAAGTTCGGATTGGTGATGGTGGGAGACTTTTGTCGACCGGCCACAACAAACCAACCTGGTATGGGTGTCCCTGACTAGTACAGCTTTACAGGTCATGGCAATACACAAACCCTTTCACCACGTTAAGGTATTGTCATTCACAAAAGGTGTATATATATATATATATATAT
>NC_090757.1:48014255-48021755 GCF_036898095.1 Palaemon carinicauda | reverse complement strand
CTGGTTTCAGCAAGCTCAATTGAATAACCAAATTAATTATTCTCATCATACACTTAAATAGAATTTTTTATTTGTAAATTTCTTCTTTTTTTCAGATTCAAGGTAGCTCGACCTTATTAACTCGTCTTTGTCTCTTCTGCAAAACAAAGGTAAGAAGAATGAAATGTGTTTCGTCGATAGAATTAAACGATTTTCTGTTTATATCATTTATAATTTGATATGGCTTCCGCGGCTCCAGCACTGAGCCATAGGGCCCAATTTATTAAATCATCACCATAAAAGGAATTATGATAAACAATATAAATGCGGTTTTCGGGTCTGTTTGTTCATGAAACAAAAGTGTGAGGCAATATGAAGTGAATGCTGCGTGAAGAAACATCGAGATGGAAAGAGAACAGAGAGGGAGATAGAACTAACATTGTTGTTTATTGTCTTTGAAGATGCATTGAGACCCTCCGCTTTTGTTCGTGTTTCGTTTGATATCATTGTCTGGCATTGTCTAACATTCATTAAGATTCCCTTTTGTCTACAACTGAGGAAGTCGTAGGTTAATTTCCTGTTTCGCAATTTAACCTCACTCTCATTTCATTTCCTTGGCTTTTCCTTCTTGAAATATTGCCTTTTTTTTCTTTCTTTTTTCTTAATTACCCTGTTTCAATATGCGTGCTTACAGAAAGGGAAAGAATTATCTATTTAATTTGTAAGGAACATCGACTGCAAGTAACCATCATCGATAATCATACTATCTTTTAAAAGTTTAAAGGCCACTCATGAATGGCAGAGGCAAGGGACAGTTACATTGCCATAGCAAGCAGGACAATGCGCTAGAGATTGACCGTCTAAGCTAGTTGCATGTCCCTTATTTCAGCATTCTCTTTGGCAAACACTTTGGTCACTGGCGCTTCTCATAGCAGAGGAATCTCGTCCTTTGAATATATACGTGAGACTTCTGGATGTTTCCAAAGCATCCATTAGACTATTTCCGTTTTGCCTCGTGAACTTGAGATTATGTAATACTGCGGGTTGAACTGTATACTTGGTACTGACGGAGAAATAAGGTATTATAAATAATTTCACTATACATTAACAGCAAAGCAGTTTGTATCCTTTTTACTTCACGACATTAAATTCGAATAAAAAGTATTTTGTCGTGGATTGGCCGGAAAATAATGCTTATATATTTGTTCGCGAATACTTGTTTGCTAACAGTAAAACATTTCTCGTCTTCTTCATTTATAAATTCAAGAGTTTAATAGAATAGAGAATGTGTGATTACGTAGGATATTAATGTTATAATTCACAAGCTTCCGAATCATTTCCTGCCTCTTGCAGCTCTAATGGCTCATTAGAACAAACCATTTGGAGTTAGCGTAGTTATAATTGAGTTCGTGCGAATGATGATAACAGCAGTAAGAATAGATTAAATGATAATGTTGATAATGATAATATCATGAATGGCGGTATTAGGGTAATGGACATTCACGGGAAGAAAGAATTATTATTATTCATTTTATTTTTTTTTTTTATTAGTGAAGTAATTATAATTATTGCCATTATGAAGTGAATTATGGATGGAGCAATTCTCATAACTCCACACTAACTGCCTTATTATTGTTTTGATCTACTGATGAAATATATTGCTCTTTCAAATGATAATTCCCCTTCTGCATATGATAATAAGATGATGATAGTAATAATGGTGGTAATGATAGTTATTATTATCATTTTTATTATTATTATTATTATTATAATTATTATTATTATTATTATTATTGTTGTTGTTGTTGTTGTTGTTGTTGTTGGACTGCAATGGGGATAGTTTGAGAAATAATAACTCCAATAATTGATTGTGTAGTTCTTGCTGGAGGGAATTATACACACCCACATCTCTCTTATTATAATAAAGAGGAATGTCTAGCGATATATGTATATATATATATATATATATATATATATATATATATATATATATATATATATATATATATATCTGGTCACGCTCAGCTTTATAACTACTCGGTTTCTCCCTGTCCCTGTCCCTCAGGTAAAGGGGAGAAGGAGTAGTCGTGCCCTGGTGAGAGGGTGTGTGTGCATATCTATCTAAATATTAAATATTTAGCCGTCATTTCTTAAGGGTTGCGTACATTAGTGTGCCGGTGTAAATGTGTGTGTGTGTATATATATATATATATATATATATATATATATATATATATATATATATATATATATATATATATATATGAATTGTCCTTTTCTTTGCAATGGTCGTATTACTTTTCAAACTTCACAAGTCACTTAATAATATGGGCAGTATATATTGTACAATTTCAGAAATGACCACTTTATCCTCACGAAATTTTAAGCTTAATTGTTCCTAATCTATTACATTATTCATCCTTCCATTTTTATCTGAGGATACCTCCAAATTTGCCTCTTGGAAATAGAATAGGTTGGTTGAATCTGGGAACATTGAGGAAGTAAGGGAATTCCACACCCTGGGAATTAATATATTTTTCAGCTGCTGATGATATATGTTAGATTTGTGTATATTGTTTCTTCCCATTGTCTGTTTCACCTGATCAGTTTTTATTCCTTTTTAGATCTATTTTGCAACTATTCTTACACAGTATCTATTTTATTTTGGCTAATTCGTTTGGTGGGAGGGAGGCTGAGTAGCAAGTGATGGTCAATTAGTAATTATTATTATTATTATTATTATTTGCTAAGCTACAAACCTAGTTGGAAAAATAGGATACTATAAACACTAGGCCTCCAGTAGGGAAAACAGCCCAGTGAGGAAAGGAAATAAGGAAATTAAAAGAGAAGAAATTATCAATTAAAATAAAATATTTCAAGAATAGTAACAACATTAGAATAAATATTTCATATATAAACTATAAAATCTTTAAAAAAAAAAAACAAGAAGAGAAGTAAGATAAAATAGTGTGCCCGAGTGTATCCTCAAGCAAGGGAACTCTAACACAAGAATGTGGAAGACCATGGTACAGAGGTTATGACACTGTACCAACCGTGTGTCACACGATCGTACATAAATTATTTTGTATATATTATGCTTGTATCTGCGCTCTTCCCTCGCACTAAAAAGAACCAGAATAAACATGTCTGCGTGTTTCCTCTGTAACATTGTCTGTCTTGTGAACATGAAAATTCCTGTTGCCTTGAGGTTTTGTATAGAAAGGAGAGTGTTCTTTAATAAAGTTACTCAGTTGATTGCTTCCTGCCTTTGAGTCACAACCTTTCTCTCGGCATCGTCACATTGGTGACCCCGGAAGTCGACTCGCTCCCACCGCTTTCCACCCCCACCCCCTCGCCCCTCCATCGTTGGTACTATGGCGGACTCTATGGAAGTTGGCGCTGGGGCTGCCTCATTGAAACTTTCATCGTTTGCCAGCGGAGAGGCGTTTGCTTGGTTTCAGCGCGCAGAAGTCCAGTTTCGCATCAAGGGCGTGACTCGCTCAACCACCAAAGCAGATTATGTTCTCGCGGCGATACCCGAGGACACCTTCCCAGAAATATCCGACTGGCTTTGTGAACAAGGAGACACCCCAATAGCGTATGACGCCCTCAAAACATACCTTCTGCAGCAGTACTCGCCGTCGCCAGCCGCCCGTATAGCAAAGCTTTTTCAGCTCTCGCAACAACCGTTGGGGGACCAAAGGGCTTCGCTTGCCCTCAGGGAAATGACCAGTATCGCTCGCCTTCAACCTGCCGTCTGCGCGGCTCTCCTCGTGAGGTGAACCTACTTCGTGCCCTTTGGATACGCCGTTTACCCGGACCTATACGCGCTGCCATACCCGATGTCGATAGTTTACCCATAAAGGACTTGATGACCAAAGCCGATGCCCTTATGGACAGCCACTTCAAGACCTTCATCAACGCCTCCACCCCTGACGAAGAGGATGCCTATTCAACGTCAACCGAAGCTGACATGAATGCCGTAGGACATACACGCCTACCCCGTGACGTGCCGAAGCAGCGATAAAGCCGCCCACCACCCACCAATCGCTCGCGCCTCAACAAACGACTTCTACAGCCACTTACTACCTCCCATCCGCCGCAGTTTTGCTACTACCACTTCAGATTCGGGACAAACTTGAAGAAATGTGCCGAGGATTGTCAGTGGCCAAAAAACGTGTAAGTAGGCCATCGCTCGTGGCGGTGGCCTCCCATGTTTCTAAACTTTTCTTTTTACATGATGTAGGAACGGGCGTGCGATTTTTGGTAGACACGGGTGCTTGTCGTTCTCTTTTGCCAAGGAAACTCTTCAAGACACGACTTAGTCTGTCTACATCTGCCGACGTCCGCTTGGTAGCTGCCAACGGATCTGCGATACCCACCTACGGTTACAAGAACGTCACATTATCGTTCGGAAACGGTAAATTCAATTGGAAGTTTCTCGTTGCTGACGTCACAATGCCAATCCTCGGTGCGGATTTCCTCTCTCATTTCCACCTTCTGGTCGATGTCGCCCACCGACGATTGGTCAACGCAGACTCGTACTTGTTGACACCTCTTCAACCCGCCCCCTCTAACCTCGCTCTCCACATCAGCGCACCCACGGATGCCTACGCCCACCTCCTCACGTCGTACCCGGAAGTTTTCCATCCAGAACTTCACCAAACGCTCGCGGTTCCTGCCAAGCACGGTATTTATCACCATATCAAGACGACGGGACCCCCAGTCTTCGCAAAATTCAGACGTCTGGCACCGGAACGATTGGCAGCCGCCTAATAGACGTTCGCCGAAATGGAGGAAATGGGCCTTTGCCAAAAGGCCTCCAGCCCATGGTCGTCACCCTTACACATCGTTCTGAAGAAAGACGGCTCCCTCCATCGGTGCAGGGATTACAGGCGCCTGAACATGCAAAAAGAACCGGATCACTACCCCCTCCCAAACATTGCCGACGTGACCTCCTACCTGCACAAAGCGAAGGTTTTCTCTACGCTCGACCTCCTGAAGAGATATTATCAGGTGCCTATGAACCCAGAAGACATCCCCAAGACTGCCATCACCACTCCGTTTGGTACATACACCTTCAATTACTCCTGTTTTGGCCTTCGTAATGCTGGGGCCACGTTTCAATGTCTCATGGATGGCATCTTAGGGGACCTCTCTTTCTGTGTATGTTATGTGGACGACATACTTCTGTTCTCCTCCTCCAAAGAGGAATACCTCCGTCACCTGCGCATCGTGCTCGACTGCCTGCAACAAAACGGCCTTGTAGTCCGGTACGACAAGTGTACCTTTGGCACCAACAAAGTGTCGTTCTTAGGGCACCGCATCACTCCTGAAGGAGTCCATCCCCTCCCTGAGAAGGTAGCAGCTGTTCAGAACTTCCCCACGCCCTCGACCGTCAAAGCTCTGCAGGAATTCTTGGGCATGATCAACTATTAACACTGTTTTCTGCCTGCCATTGCCGCCACTCTTGCTCCCCTCTACACCTCCCTCAAGGGCAAGTCAAAGGACCTGAAGTGGGGTCCCCTTCAAGAAGCAGCCTTCTGCAATGCAAAGAAGGCCCTATCAACTGCTGCGGCTCTCACTTTTCCTATCTCACATGCCCCTCTCCTTCTCTCCATCCCACATGCCCCTCTCCTTCTCTCCACCGATGCCAGCGACGTCGCTATTGGTGCAGTACTCGAGCAGGTGGTCAACGGCTCGCCCCGCCCATTGGCCTTCTTCAGCAGAAAACTGTCCAAGGCAGAATTGGGTTATTCTACCTTCGATCGAGAATTGCTGGCGGTGCACTTGGCTGTCCGTCACTTTCGCCATTTCTTAGAAGGTACGCCCTTCGTCATTCGCACAGACCACATGCCTCTGGTGTACGCCTTTACTCGACAGTCTGATGCCTGGTCCGCCCGGCAACGCCGACATCTTTCCGCCGTGGCTGAATAAAATTGCACCCTTAAATACGTCCCTGGGAAAATGAATCCCGTTGCCGATGCCCTGTCAAGAAACATGTTGGCTGCCGTTCAACTGGGATTGGATTACAACACCCTGGCTGAAGCCCAACGACAGGATCCAGAGTTTCAAGCATGTAGGACATCCTGCATGTCCCTCCGTTGGGAAGACTTCCCCCTCGAAGACTCCAACACCACCCTCCTCTGTGACGTCAGTACTGGTAGACCGCGACCTTGGATTCCTGCTCCCATGCGCCGACAGGTGTTTGATTTCATTCATGGCCTTTCACATCCCTCGTGCCGTTCTACTGCACAGCTGCTGAAGGCAAAGTTCATTTGGCACGGCATTTCTAAGGATGCTAAGGATTGGGTCCGCGTCTGTACTTCTTGCCAAACTTCCAAAGTACATCGACACACAGATTCGGGAGTGGGCACCTTTCCTCAACTTCAGTGTCGTTTCGCACACATTCACGTCAACGTTGTAGGCCCCCTACCCACATCACAAGGACATCTTTACCTGTTTACCATCATCTACCGTTCCACTCGTTGGCCTGAAGCCATTCCCATGGAAACTGCAACGTCAGCCTCATGTACATCTGCCTTACTCTCAGGAAGGTTTGCAAGATTTGGTATCCCTGAGCATATTACTTCTGACAGGGGAACCACTTTCACCTCTCAATTGTGGACATCATTAGCGAATCTCCGGGGCATCACCCTACACCAGACAACGGCCTACAACCCCGCTGCCAATGGAATGGTTGAACGTTTTCATCGCACCCTCAAAGCAGCTTTGATGTCCCACTGCAAGGATTGCAACTGGTTTACTCAGCTTCCCTGGGTCCTCCTGGGACTAAGGACCACTCCCAAAGACGCTCTTGACGTCTCGGCAGCTGAAATGGTGTATGGCGGGTCGCCATACACCATTTCAGCTGCCGAGACGTCCCTGCCGAATTTTTTCCTTCTACAACCTCCTCCGACGATCTCCAGCGCATACGTCACATCGTGGGAAAATTTACTCCATGCCGCCAGACTTACAAGCCCCCTGCGAAGCATCACATACCGACAGACTTGCACTCTGCAACGCACGTCTTCCTGCGCAATGACACTAGCAAGCCACCGCTAACACCCCCTAACACGGGCCCTTTCCTTGTGATCCGACGCAGTCCGAAAGCATTCCTACTAAACATTCGTGGCAAAGAAGACTGGGTCTCCATTGATCGTCTAAAACCTGCTTATCTCCTGCCAGATGACCCGCCTACAGTTCGCCTCTCTAGATCAGGGCGCCCTATTTAACATGTACAGTATGTCATTTTTAGGGGGGGAGCCATGTACCAACCGTGTGTCACACGATCGTACATAAATTATTTTGTATATATTATGCTTGTATCTGCGCTCTTCCCTCGCACTAAAAAGAACCAGAATAAACATGTCTGCATGTTTCCTCTGTAACATTGTCTGTCTTGTGAACATGAAAATTCCTGTTGCCTTGAGGTTTTGTATATAAAGGAGAGTGTTCTTTAATAAAGTTACTCAGTTGATTGCTTCCTGCCTTTGAGTCACAACCTTTCTCTCGGCATCG
>NC_090757.1:48006755-48009255 GCF_036898095.1 Palaemon carinicauda | reverse complement strand
GTCCAACCAATCAGCGATCCGGAAACTTTTCCGAGCTAAAAGGGCGCCGCTGCGAGTCGGTGCAAATATGCATCGCTAAAAGAAATGGACTATAGATAAGTTAAGAATTCCAAGACGTTTGCTTTTTCTCCTATAAATTTTAAGGCGAAAATTTTATATAGGTTCTTGTTCTATCTAAATTATGGAATGATATTCTTTGCGTTGTAGTCAAATCTTTGGAGCCCCGTATTATTATTATTATTATTATTATTATTATTATTATTATTATTAGCCAAGCTACAACCCTAGATGGAAAAGCAAGATGCTATAAGCCCAAGGGCTCCAACAGGGAAAAATAGCCCAGTGAGGAAAGGAAATAAGGAAATAAATAAATGATGAGATTAAATTAACAATATATCATTCTAAAAACAGTAACAGCGTTAAAACAGATATGTCCTATATAAACTATTAACAATGTCAAAAACAGATATATCATATAGAAACAATAAAAAAACATTTGCTGCGAGTTTGAACTTTTGAAGTTCTACTGATTCAACTACCTGATTAGGAAGATCATTCCACAACTTGGTAACAGCTGGAATAAAACTTCTAGAATACTGTGTAGTATTGAGCCTCATGTTGGGTTTAGAGTGAGTCTCCTTTTGCGGTTAGATATTTAATAGGTTTTTCATCGTTATTTCTCTTATTTATTTCAGTTTTACTTTTGTAAATTTTTTCCGTAATGGGATCCTTTACCCTTTCAAACGACAGAAAGATAGACAGTGTGCTTTTAGAATTATCCATATTTGCTGTAGGGGACGTAATTTGTACGAAGGACTGCTAATGGGTAGGAAAATATCTTATATTTCATATACCTGCAGCTATCAAGTGATATCATCTTTCCGAATTTGAGACTCATCAAGTACTAAGGTATATAAAAAAAACAAGTAAGATACTGAATAAAATAAAATAACTGTCCTTCATATAATAAACCTTGTTTGAGTCATGGACATTTCCAATAGACATTGCCTTTTTAAGAGAATATTATTCTATCAAGATTTTCGTCATGTGAGCTAAAGGTCTCATTATATACGAGACCTTAAGAATTGCTTAACCAAGCGTTGTTTTATCACTTTTATTCAGTTTTGCTAAATATCAGGGCACCTTTAGGCTACCGGGATCACTTGGCTATTCTTTCACATTATCCTTTGCAATGCATTAGCTGTGTAAAGAATTATCCTCCCCTCTCTCTCTCTCTCTCTCTCTCTCTCTCTCTCTCTCTGTATATATATATACATGATAAATATATTTATAATATATAATATAACATATCATATATATATATATATATATATATACATGTATATATATATATATATATATAGAGATGAGAGAGAGAGAGAGAGAGAACAACATAGCTGATGAAGAGGAATATAAAGCATTTGTATGGAATAGTGTTTCATAGATAACGAGAGAGAGAGAGAGAGAGAGAGAGAGAGAGAGAGAGAGAATATATATATTAAAGCTGATGAAATGGAAAAGAAAACATTAGTATGGAATAGTGCTTTATATATAACGAAGAGAGAGAGAGAGAGAGAGAGAGAGAGAGAGAATATATATTAAAGCTGGTGAAATGGAAAAGAAAACATTAGTATGGAATAGTGCTTTATAGATAACGAAGAGAGAGAGAGAGAGAGAGAGAGAGAGAGAGAGAGAGAATATATATTAAAGCTGGTGAAATGGAAAAGAAAACATTAGTATGGAATAGTGCTTTATAGATAACGAAGAGAGAGAGAGAGAGAGAGAGAGAGAGAGAGAGAGAGAGAAATATATATTAAAGCTGGTGAAATGGAAAAGAAAACATTAGTATGGAATAGTGCTTTATAGATAACGAAGAGAGAGAGAGAGAGAGAGAGAGAGAGAGGAGAATATATATTAAAGCTGGTGAAATGGAAAAGAAAACATTAGTATGGAATAGTGCTTTATAGATAACGAAGAGAGAGAGAGAGAGAGAGAGAGAGAGAGAGAGAGAGAGAATATATATTAAAGCTGGTGAAATGGAAAAGAAAACATTAGTATGGAATAGTGCTTTATAGATAACGAAGAGAGAGAGAGAGAGAGAGAGAGAGAGAGAGAGATATATATTAAAGCTGGTGAAATGGAAAAGAAAACATTAGTATGGAATAGTGCTTTATAGATAACGGAGAGAGAGAGAGAGAGAGAGAGAGAGAGAGAGAGAGAGAGAGAGAGAGGGAGAAAGAGAGAGAGAATATATATTAAAGCTGGTGAAATGGAAAAGAAAACATTAGTATGGAATAGTGCTTTATAGATAACGAAGAGAGAGAGAGAGAGAGAGAGAGAGAGAGAGAGAGAGAGAGAATATATATTAAAGCTGGTGAAATGGCAAAGAAAACATTAGTATGGAATAGTGCTTTATAGATAACGGAGAGAGAGAGAGAGAGAGAGAGAGAGAGAGAGAGAGAATATATATTAAAGCTGGTGAAATGGAAAAGAAAACATT
>NC_090757.1:47995578-47998078 GCF_036898095.1 Palaemon carinicauda | reverse complement strand
TTATATGCTGTATAGTGTATGAATACGGCCTCACGGAACAATATGGGTATCCAAGTGTCGATTTTCATTTAGCACCCGACCGACCTTACAGGTCATCATCATAGGTTATCCAAAAAAAAAAAAAAAAAAAAAAAAGCCAACCATTGAAGCATTCTTTAAATGACATTAACTAAGTGTGAGTTGTCCAAATTATGAGAAAGTGTGTATGATCGGATAATATGATTGATGGTCTGGGTATTCGGCAGGACTGGCAGCTGTGATTATCTATATATTAATACGATAGCGTGTGTGTTATTTATTTTGTGTCACGCTTTAAAGAAAACGGAATAATTTCATGGTATACTCTTACAAATACACATTAGACTTTGATTACTTAACCAAAGCACATCTTATATAGTTTTGCCAATTCATGTATTGCTCATTTTTTAAAATAAATATACAAGTCAAATCTTATCACATTTTATTCAAACGTGTATAGGTTAGGAACAAGATAATTAGTCTTGAAAATATCATGTCGTGTAATTTACGCGGGTTCCGCTAGTTATTATTATTATTATTATTATTATTATTATTATTATTTTTTTATTATCATTTGCTAAGCTACAACCCTAGTTGTAAAAAATAGGATACTATAAACCCTAGGCCTCCAGTAGGGAAAACAGCCCAGTGAGGAAAGGAAATAAGGAAACTACGAGAGAAGAAATTATCAATTAAAATAAAATATTTCAAGAATAGTAACAACATTAGAATAAATATTTCATATATAAACTATAAAATATTTAAAAAAAACAAGAAGAGAAGTAAGATAAAAAGTGGTGCCCGAGTGTACCCTCAAGCAAGGGGAACTCTAACACAAGAATGTGGAAGACCCATGGTACAGAGGTTATGGCACAGTCCAAGACAAGAGAACAATGGTTTGATTTTGGAGTGTCCTTCTCCTAAAAGAGCTGCTTATCATAGCTAAAGAGTTTCTTCTATCCTTACCAAGAGGAAAAGTAGCCTCTGAAAAATTACATTGCAGTAGTTAACCCCTGGAGCTAGGAGATATTGTTCAGCAGTTCAGCCACTCCAACTCCAGCTCTGTTGAGGGCACACCTATCTCGTCTGGAAAGTAGTGCCCCATCAACAATTTCTTCAGTCCTGCACTGCGTTGTTGGAGGGTAGTCTCATGTCAGAGTTCCTTCATTGGTCCATTGTATCATTTTTGTGCTGGTATTTAGGCTGGCAGTCTCTCCACAGTGGAAAAGATTCTTCTTGATTTAAGTCTACTTGGAACTGGAAACATGAGGATGTGATGGGTGTCCCAAGTCCAAGATTTGTTTGCTCTTTTCAGCTTTTGTTGTTGTATGCCTCCCGATTTCAGAAAGGGGGTGGGGAGCAATACCACAGAATGTGTATAGGGTATTAGTGATGGCTCTGCATGCCTTGTTGAGTATAGGGTATATTTTTTGAGCGAAGTCACACTCAGCGAAGCGAATTGAGCGTAGTTCATTTAAAGCGATACATTAAGAAAAAACTCGTCCACGCTTTAATAGAATTATTTCCATGATGGGTAAATGTATAAGTACTTTCTATCAAATAAAACACCGGTGGTTCATATGTCCTCACTTCATGAAAAACTGTAGTCTATTGATTTTAAAATGCTAAATACTAGCTTCCCGCTAAATATAAAGATTATCTTATCACTTTTTGGTGGCAGTTATACTGATCATCGCTCAAATAGTTCCGCTGAAAACGAACATCTCTTAAAGAGCATCACTCAAAACGACTTTGCTCTAACCGGACTTCGTCGAACCGGTATAGAACAAAGTTTTTATTTGGAATGCGATGGGTCTACTCTACACTGGTGCACAGTACTTAGCTGGTGCATAGCACTGGGTTAAGACAGTTGTTCTTAGTGTCTGAGCTTTTTATACATATACTGGTGATGTTCTAGCTCTTCGCCTCGCCAGAGGATCCTCAGTTTGGGCGATTGGCTTCTCTGTTTCTCAGGTGGAATGCATATACTTGAGTCTTAAGGTGGTTTGGATTCAGACACCTCTTGTCATAGTAATGTCCTATCTGCTCTAGGAAGGCTGATAGTCCTTGTTCCAACTCCTTGTGATTGATAATGTTACGGAGAATCATGTTATAAATGTAGAAATACGTGTAGGCGTATGTTTATGGCCATGATCATGATGGAAGTAATAAACTACAGCGGAAAAGAGAAAGTTGCAAATTCGCTGTATGGGTGCCCTTGGTTAGTAAAGCTTTGCTGATCATTATGATACGCAAACTCTTTGGGTATGTTGATTTACGTTTATGAAGAAAAGACGTCATTAAGACAATGTCTATCCATTATATATATATATATATAATATATATATAATTATATATATATATATAGTTAGATAGATAATATATAGATATATAGACATATATATATATATATGTATATATATATATATAATATATATATGTATATGTATATATATATGTTTGTGTGGTGTTTTAAGTGAGT
>NC_090757.1:47983078-47993078 GCF_036898095.1 Palaemon carinicauda | reverse complement strand
TGACGGTTTTTTAGTCTGGAGAGAATAGACTACAAAAGGTCATTGAAAGATTATAAATCAGAATTATTAAGAGGTAGATTAGAGGAAGATTTCTACTTTAGATAAAATGAAAAACGTATTTGTAAGACGTTCACAATAAGGTTGAATGGCTTATTCTATTATAAGGGATTTTGACCCGTGGCTGATAGATAGGTAAATACTAAGAAGAGAACCTCCAAGGTATAAAGGAATTTATTTATTTTTTTTTTCATATCTCAGGTTTATTAATATAAGTTATCTAAAAACTTATATAGTTCTGCTTTTCCTTTTTCGGCCTATTGATTTTTTTTTGGTTTTTTTGTTTATTTTTTTTTTCTGTGCAGCGTTATTGCTCTCATGATTCTAACACGGATCTCCTAATTGATAGCTATTGGTAGCCTTCTCTTTGTAAGTGAGAAATAACTCAAGGAATTCCTAATTGTAACAACAATTCTAGTTTATTTCACTCTTCTCTTGCTGTTTATGAATGTCAATACGCGTGCTAAGTTTTGAAAATGGTTTTCAATTTTTTCCAAGTACCTAAATTTCTTTGTGTATTCTATTGCATTCGTCGACTTATTCGCATCTTCCTTTCTTGTGGAGAAGGAAGTTCCTCTCATTACACTCCAGGGTTATATCACCGGAAGAGTAACTACCCTTCAACAATCCATGGGATGTGGTTGTTAGTTCCACGCCTTTTATCATTGATGCTCGAAGGACTTATTTTTGGACGTCCATTTTCTATCATGTCTGGCACCCATTCAAGGGTTGACCAGCCTCACGTTATGCTTTTTCCCTGATCGAACAGTACAACTATAGTCCATTTCTTTTAGCGATGCATATTTGCACCGACTCGCGGTGGTGCCCTTTTAGCTCGGAAAAGTTTCCTGTTCGCTGATTGGTTAGAATTATCTTGTCCAACCAATCAGCGATCCGGAAACTTTTCCGAGCTAAAAGGGCACCGCTGCGAGTCGGTGCAAATATGCATCGCTAAAAGAAATGGACTATAGATAAGTTAAGAATTCCAAGACGTTTGCTTTTTCTCCTATAAATTTTAAGGCGAAAAATTTCTATAGGTTCTTGTTCTATCTAAATTATGGAATGATATTCTTTGCGTTATAGTCAAATCGTTAGAGCCCCGTATTATTATTATTACTAGCCAAGCTACAACCCTAGTTGGAAAAGCAAGATGCTATAAGCCCAAGGGCTCCAACAGGGAAAAATAGCCCAGTGAGGAAAGGAAATAAGGAAATAAATAAATGATGAGAATGAATTAACAATATATCATCCTAAAAACAGTAACAGCGTCAAAACAGATATGTCCTATATAGACTATTAATAATGTCAAAAACAGATATGTCATATATAAACAATAAAAACACTCATGTCAGCCTGGTCAACATAAAAACATTTGCTCCTACTTTGAACTTTTGAAGTTCTACTGATTCAACTACCTGATTAGGAAGATCATTCCACAACTTGGTAACAGCTGGAATAAAACTTCTAGAATACCGTGTAGTATTGAGCCTCATGTTGGGTTTAGAGTGAGTCTCCTTTTGCGGTTAGATATTTAATGTTTTTTTCATCGTTATTTCTCTTATATATTTCAGTTTTACTTTTGTAAATTTTTCCGCAATGGGATCCTTTACCTTTTCAAACGACAGAAAGATGGACAGCGTGCTTTTAGAATTATCCATATTTGCTGTAGGGACGTAATTTGTACGAAGGACTGCTAATGGGTAGGAAATATCTTATATTTCATATACCTGAAGCTATCAAGTAATATCATCTTTCCGAATTTGTAATTCATCTAGTACTAAGGTATATAAAAAAAAACAAGCAAGATACTGAATAAAATAGAATAAATGTCCTTTATATAATAAACCTTGTTTGAGTCATGAACATATCCAATAAACATTGCCTTTTTAAGAGAATATTATTCTATCAAGATTATCGTCGTGTGAGCTAAAGGTCTCATTATATACGAGACCTTATGAATTGCTTAACCAAGCGTTGTTTTATCACTTTTATTCAGTTTTGCTAAATATCAGGGCACCTTTAGGCTAACGGGATCACTTGGCTAATCTTTCACATTATCCTTTGCAATGCATTAGCTGTGTAAAGAATTATCCTCCTCTCTCTCTCTCTCTCTCTCTCTCTCTCGTCTCTCTCTCTCTCTCTCTCTCTCTCTCTCTCTCTCTCTCTCTCTCTGTATATATATACACATATATATATATATGATATATATATATATAATATATCATATAACATATAACATTATATAATATATATATATATATATATATATATATGTATATATATATATATATATAGAGAGAGAGAGAGAGAGAGAGAGAGAGAGAGAGAGAGAGAGAGAGAGAGAGAGAGAGAGAATATATATATTAAAGCTGCTGAAATGGAAAAGAAAACATTAGTATGGAATAGGGCTTTATAGGTAACGAAGAGAGAGAGAGAGAGAGAGAGAGAGAGAGAGAGAGAGAGAGAGAGAGAGAGAGAGAGAGAGAGAGAGAGAGAGAGAGAGGACAACAAAGCTGATGAAAAGGAAAAGAAAACATTTGTATGAAATAGTGTTTCATAGATAACGAGAGAGAGAGAGAGAGAGAGAGAGAGAGGAGAGAGAGAGAGAGAGAGAGAGAGAGAGAGAGAGAGAGCGGACAACAATGCTGATGAAAAGGAAAAGAAAACATTTGTATGAAATAGTGTTTCATAGATAACGAGAGAGAGAGAGAGAGAGAGAGAGAGAGAGAGAGAGAGAGAGAGAGAGAGAGAGGAGAGAGAGAGAGAGAGAGAGAAATATATATTAAAGCTGGTGAAATGGAAAAGAAAACATTAGTATGGAATAGTGCTTTATAGATAACGAAGACAGAGAGAGAGAGAGAGAGAGAGAGAGAGAGAGAGAGAGAGAGAGAGAGAGAGAGAGAGAAAAATATATATTAAAGCTGGTGAAATGGAAAAGAAAACATTAGTATGGAATAGTACTTAAAGAGAGAGAGAGAGAGAGAGAAACAAAGTTGATGAAAAGGAAAAGAAAACATTTGTATGAAGTGGTGTTTCATAGATAACGAGAGAGAGAGAGAGAGAGAGAGAGAGAGAGAGAGAGAGAGAGAGAGAGAGAGAGAGAGAGAGAGAGAGAGAGAGAGAGCATCTATCTATCTATCTATCTACCTACTATCTATCTAGCTATTTGTTTATTCATGTACAGTCTGACTTCCTGGAAAAGCATTCAACCTAGTCCCAGAGGTTTTTTCTCTTCAGACGCGTTGAAAGAAGAAGAGATTAAGATCCATTATGGCGTCGCTGGCTGCGAGGCATTTTGTCAACATTTAGGGTTACAAAGCTTTCTCTCTTTTTTTATCTCTCCTTCCCCAGGTGACTCCTTAAGGATTTTCTAAAGTAAAGGCAGCGGGTTCGGTATTGACGGCTAATGCATCTTTTAGTCCTTAGGAGGGAAATTGGATTCAGTGCTATTACCATGCAAAGCTTTGACGTATCCTGTTCATGTATTTTCAGTATAAAAATACGTCAGTGTATTCCACGTAAAGAAGTTTCCCTGATCAGGGGTGATTCTAGGGAATGAAACTTAAACGGTTACCGTCCTATTCATATTGTAACTAATGGATCTTGGATTAGCCCGTTGAAAATATGTTAAAAATGTATTTCACGTAAAGACTTGCTTGATCAGGGCTGGTTCCAGGGAATGATACTTGGCGGTCACTGTCCTATTTATGTTGTTACTGATAATTCTTGGATTAGCCCCCCCCCCCCCCCTCCCCAATTCAATGTATTCTACGTAAAGAAGTTTTCCTGATCAGGGGTGGTTCCAGAGAATGAAAATTAACGGTTACTGTGGTATTCATTTTGTAACTAACTGATCTTGGATTAGCTCCAGTTAAAAAAAATAGAATCGTTACAACATTCTTCATTTCCTACAGATGCATAGAAGGCATGTCATTCGCACGTCGAACCTTCAGGACACATTGCATTTCATGTAATTTTTAGACTTCCACGGTCTCTTTCCAAAATTTCCTTGATCCAAGATTTTTCTCTCATCCTTCCTCCTAAAACTTTCAGAATTATATACTCTTTCACTAATATATCATTACCCATTTCTTCTTCGTGACCAAGTCTTCCCCAAAATCTCAGATTGTTTCCTTCTTACAAAATTTTTTTATTTTTTTAATAACTTCTAGATGCCTACACAGTTATTCACCCTTTCAGTTCTCCTTATACCATATTTAAAGAGTTTAAATCTCAAATTTTTCAACTTTTTAAATTCAATAACTCACACTTTTCATCCCAAAAGGAGAATTGACTCTCCTAAACTTTGTATATTTCACTTCCTTGTTTATTGTAAAGATCTCCCCAATGCTAACAATAACCACCTTTTATGATTTAAACAATATAAGAGAAATATCAGGTCGATGGTTTTTCATTCAACTATAGAATGAACGGGTCTGTAGTTTACACCCTTTAGAGGAATATTGCCGTCTATTTTTGGACTTGCCTGTTTGTAATGTCACTACCAATTTCCTTCCTTAGATCAAACCCCAGTTACTTCCTTAGTCATAAAAAAAAAAAAAAAAAACTTTTCTATTTACTAATTTTTCAGTTTCTCTTATCTATTCCCTATCACTATCTTATCATTTGCAGACATTCGTTCCACCTTTCTTTTGAGACTATCACATATCTGACGCAATTTACAACCAACTTTTGACTGTGCAACGTCTCTCAATAAAGAGAGCAGCTAAGGAGACGCCAATTTTTAGTTTAATTTCTGACCCAGTTTTTCAGAATAGTAATTTTAAGCATAGTTAGCTTAGCATGCTCAACTTCCATTATAAAATCTGTCTTTTTAACATGTGTACCTTAAAGCCTCAACACTTTTTTTTTTTGCAAATCTAAGTTTTAACTATATTCAACAACTTTCACTTTCAAATTCCTCTTTAATTTCTCATAAAATACAGATTCAAACAATTTTTTTTATCAGTGATATTTTCCCTTTATCATTCCTTTGTCTTTTAACCATTTTTTACAACTATCAATCATTTTGTCTTATCTTAGTTGAGGCTTTGAGTGTGAAGAGTCTGTTTGTAGCCTCTTTTGATAAGTCACAGGTAATTATAGTAAAGATTAAAGAAATTAAAATAAAGTCTACACCAAACAAGAATTTTAATAGTAATAAATTCTTAATTCAATATACACTATCAAATGACAAGGTTGTGAACAACATCATATCCAATATTATTATTCTTGTTTTAAAACTATATGAATACCTTAGCCTAATGTAAACTTATTAGGTTAACATGGTACATTGAAATAAATCTTATACAGAAGTTAATAAATAAATAATGAAATTAATCTTATACAGAAGTTCATAAATAAACAATGAAATTAATCTTATACAGAAGTTCATAAATAAACAATGAAATTAATCTTATACAGAAGTTCATAAATAAATGAAATTAATCTTAAACAGAAGTTAATTAAGTAACGAAATTAATCTTAAACAGAAGTTAATAAATAAAGAATAGTATTGACCAAATATTTCTTATCTAGCTTGGTGCAATTACCAAATACAAGTTCGAATGAGCTATAACAAAGCACTGTAGTTAAGCTCTCATGCATAAGAGGTCGATTCACACCACATAGCTAAAGCACAGCTCGTAATCATAGGATCAGGCTCGACTCGATCGCAGAACTGGCTGTAGGCCGAAACAAGGTAGTCTAGTCTCATCAACTAATAGGCCGGTTAAAGATGGGAATAAGACGTATATTCTGTAAATATTGAAAAATAAGTAGATATGAACACACAAGGTGGAAGAAACAAGTTCAATAAATCTAAGCGGGGGACTTAAATTACTGAATTTTAACAGAGCAAATAAGATGCAAAGCACTGGGGCAATGGTATACAATTAAATATATTAACAAGCCTATTCACACGAATTTTCACTAAAGTTCAAAGCACAAATCACTAGTACTTCAAAATATTCGGACACTTTACAATTTTCACGATAATAATTACAATTAATATTTCCTTACCTTTCAAGTTAGCGTGACAAGAAGATAGCAAGCAATGCCAAAATGAGGAGAATCAAGTCAGAGGTCAACTTCCATAATAAAAAAAAAATGGAAATATCAAAGAAACTCACCTTCCAAGGACTCTATAGTAACACTTACATAACTTGAGAGAACCAAAACTACTCAGTCACCAACAGATGGCGCTAGCGTATTCTTGACAATCTTGTTATTTCAATCAAAATCCTTCAGGCACCTTCTGTGGTATGCAAAGAAATGCTATGCCCCCATAAGCTATATAGTCTCCCTCGTCACGTTTTCTCATGTACAGTAGGACAGTTAGTCCTCTCATCCATTGGTTTGGAAACTTGCCCTCACCTAAACCTACTTTACAAACCCTGCTCACTCACCCATCAATCCCTATGGTCTATCCATTATTTAACATCTTGCTTGCCTTCTTTGCGTGCCCATTATTCGCTTCCGTAAGAATTCGCAAACTTACACTAACCCTTTTCACTCCTACTGCCTAGGACGGGGTGGATTTCCATTAGCTGCTCTTCGTTTGCGTTTCATTTGATCATGAAACTCTCAATCTGTATTTACTCATAGTACAGCTTCTCATGTCAAGTTCTCGCTCACCTTTTCCCCTCTGATTTTATTACTTGCCTTCATTTACTCCTCGATTTTTCCCTACCTTAACCATCCTCCGGTATGTTTGCATTAATCTTTTCTGCATTGCAATCGCACCTCATTACTATATATATATATATATATATATATATATATATATATATATATATATATATATATATGTGTGTGTGTGTGTGTGTGTGTGTGTGTGTGTATATAAATGTGTGTATATATATATATATATATATATATATATATATATATATATATATATATATATATGCATAATGTATATTTTCCCTTGTTATTAGACCACATTCAGGAGCTACACACAATAAGACAAAGCCGGCAATTGGAGGATTGGTACATTACTTGACTCACACATAGTAGGACCTCGGGTTGCTCCAAATCTATCCCCATACAGCTGAAAATAACTATCAACATCTGCTAGGATCAATCAAGAAATATTGGGACAGTAACCTCACGCCTAAATGTTTCCCTGGATACGGGACGCTCTACCCTTAAAGCGCCCCTCCCTTGAAGGAGAGTGAGGGTTTATATAAAAATTTAATACGCACATTATGTATATATGCCTGTCCGTTTGTATATATTCATTCATATATATATATATATATATATATATATATATATATATATATATATATATATATATATATATATATATATGTGTGTGTGTGTGTGTGTGTGTGTATATATATATGTATGTATATATACATAATTATATATATATAATTTATATATATATGTGTATATATATATATATATATATATATATGTGTGTGTGTATATATATGTATATATATAGTGTGTACTATAAAGTGTAACTATGAGAGAGAGAGAGAGAGAGAGAGAGAGAGAGAGAGAGAGAGAGAGAGAGAGAGAAAAGAATACGACTTTCCAAGAAGGATGATGAAAAAAAAATACTTACAGGTCAAACATAAGTTGCTCAACCCGTTTCCAAGAGAAAATCCTTAAAAAAGAGCAGACCTTCAGAGTGAAAAAAAAAAAAAAATTCTAAGCGAAATCGTTAATCTCAATTTAACCGAAAATGGATCATCAAGTTTTCAGATTGTAATCCACATCGTCTCCAAACTCTTGAAGACACACGGGCGACGTCCGTTAGCTATTCTTGTTGACATTTCCCCGAGCAATGGCTTCTTCGTTCGCCGATAGTAAAATGCTTTTAGTGACTTATTCTTGGACAGATTCTCAGCCGTTTACTTTGAAGCTAATGCTTACTCAATGTCTGGGAGACCCTATGCATTGTAGACATTATTAAAGGGTCTTTGCATCGTGCCTCACCACCTTTGGGAGACCAGGGCTAGTTGTTACAATTATTTTTACCTCTAATTCAATGGGAGGTATTCATAAAAATGAAGGATATCCTTGTAAGCATAAGGTAATCATTATGAATATGGAAAGAAGATTTGCTTATACTTCTACCTTTTGCTTCAGAGAATTACCTTGTAGAAGAGGTAATCATTATGAATATGGAAAGAAGATTTGCTTATACTTCTACCTTTTGTTTCAGAGAATTACCTTGTACTTCTACCTTTTACTTGCGAGGATATCCTCCAAGCAGAAGTAAAAGGTTGACTCGTGTTTCGGGAGCGCTTAGTTACATGTTGGAACTTGTAAGATTTCATTTTGTGCTGTCAAGATAAGAAAGAGTTTAGTATTTATAATACGTATTTAATGCCCTGTTTTTACTTGTATTTAATTAAGTTTACGCATCAGAAAGAACACAGACACCGCCGCGCCTTCCCCAAAGCCTCGCTGGCGACATCTATCTCCCACCCCTTGCATTAGAAGTTCTATGACCTCTTTTTAGCTTCCCCACCCCTTGCATTAGAAGTTCTTTGACCTCTTTTTAGCTCCCCCACCCCTTGCATTAGAAGTTCTTTGACCTCTTTTTAGCTCCCACACCCCTTGCATTAGTTCTTCGACCTCTTTTTAGCTCCCACACCCCTTGCATTAGAAGTTCTTTGACCTCTTTTTAGCTCCCACACCCCTTGCATTAGTTCTTCGACCTCTTTTTAGCTCCCACACCCCTTGCATTAGAAGTTCTTTGACCTCTTTTTAGCTCCCCACCCCATGCATTAGAAGTTCTTTGACCTCTTTTTAGCTCCCCCACCCCTTGCATTAGAAGTTCTTTGACCTCTTTTTAACTCCCCCACCCCTTGCATTAGAAGTTCTTTGACCTCTTTTTAGCTTCCCCACCCCTTGCATAAGAAGTTCTTTGACCTCTTTTTAGCTCCCCCACCCCTTGCATTAGAAGTTCTTTGATCTCTTTTTAGCTCCCACACCCCTTGCATTAGAAGTTCTTTGACCTCTTTTTAGCTTCCCCACCCCTTGCATTAGAAGTTCTTTGACCTCTTTTTAACTCCTACACCCCTTGCATTAGAAGTTCTTTGACCTCTTTTTAGCTTCCCAACCCCTTGCATTAGAAGTTCTTTGACCTCTTTTTAGCTCCCACACCCCTTGCATTAGAAGTACTTTGACCTCTTTTTAGCTCCCCCACCCCTTGCATTAGAAGTTCTTTGACCTCTTTTTAGCTCCCACACCCCTTGCATTAGAAGTTCTTTGACCTCTTTTTAGCTTCCCCACCCCTTACATTAGAAGTTCTTTGACCTCCTTTTAACTCCCCCACCCCTTGCATTAGAAGTTCTTTGATCTCTTTTTAGCTCCCCCACCCCTTGCATTAGATGTTCTTTGACCTCTTTTTAGCTCCCCCACCCCTTGCATTAGAAGTTCTTTGACCTCTTTTTAGCTCCCACACCCCTTGCATTAGAAGTTCTTTGACCTCTTTTTAGCTCCCACACCTCTAGCATTAGAAGTTCTTTGACCTCTTTTTAGCTCCCTCGCCCCATGCATTAAAAGTTCTTTGACCTCTTTTTAGCTCCCACGCCCCTTGCATTAGAAGTTCTTTGACCTCTTTTTAGCTCCCCCACCCCTTGCATTAGAAGTTCTTTGACCTCTTTTTAGCTCCCACACATCTAGCATTAGAAGTTCTTTGACCTCTTTTTAGCTTCCCCACCCCATGCATTAGAGGTTCTTTGACCTCTTTTTAGCTCCCCCACCCCTTGCATTAGAAGTTCTTTGACCTCTTTTTAGCTCCCCCACCCCTTGCATTAGAAGTTCTTTGATCTCTTTTTAGCTTCCCCACCCCTTGCATTAGAAGTTCTTTGACCTCTTTTTAGCTCCCACACCCCTTGCATTAGAAGTTCTTTGACCTCTTTTTAGCTCCCACACCCCTTGCATTAGAAGTTCTTTGACCTCTTTTTAGCTCCCACAC
>NC_090757.1:47975578-47978078 GCF_036898095.1 Palaemon carinicauda | reverse complement strand
ATGTGCTGGAGAGTTTGGTGTTCATGAATAGGTTTAGAGGTAGGTATCATGTACAGTAGCTTACGCAAACTCCTATAGGCTATAATTAGCATTTATCATTTGCTCTGGTTCCATTACGCATTTCTGTAGCTTCTGCAACTATATATATCATGCGAGGCAAATTGTTACTAATTGTAACAACGAGCCCCGAGTAAATTATTTTCCAACTCCTCCTAAATTTTGCTCTTTATTTCAACTGTGGGGAAATTAAGTCCAATCATAAGTGAAGCCTAAAGACAGTTATTTTAAAACATCACATTATCTTTTTTTTCTTTTATGAACATGAGTTTCATTAAGGTCTATGAACATAATACGAAAGGTCAGAAGTTTTACTCAGGGTATCCAAAAACAGTTTTTGCTTGTAGTTTCTCATACGGGTGATCAACATCTTTTGTATTAGAAGAGAATACGGCTGACACTGAAGCCTAAATGTTCAAAGAACCTCGGCGCGAACTATTGCCATATGACGAAGATATTGACGGTGTATTAACCTACCCCCATATGCAACTAGCCCCGGTCTCCCCTACCTGTACTTACTTTTTGGCATTCTGTTTTACCTTGCTGCGGAATTATCTCCCTGAGCCCATTGCCGTAGTCTATGAGACATTAAAATCTATACCTGGAAGAGGATAAGAAATATTTCTGCCTGGCAATCGCTGGACTAGGGTTCGAGTCATGCTCAAGCTCGAAAGTTTCATGTAGTGTTTACAACCTTACCATCCTTGTGATCTAAGGATGGGGGTTTTGGAGGAGCTCATAGGTCTATCTGCTGAGTCATCAGCAGCCATTGCCCGGTGCTTCCTTGTCCTAGCTTGGGTGGACTAGGTTTCGAGTCCTGCTCAAGCTCGATAGTTTCTTGTAGTGTTTGCAACCGTATCATCCTTGTGAGCTAAGGATGGGGGTGTTTGAGGGAGCTCATAGGTCTATCTGCTGAGTCATCGGCAGCTATTGCCCGGCTCTCCCTGGTCCTAGTATGGGCTCTTGGTCTGTGGTCGTAGTAATTACAATCAGTAATTATGGCATTGGCCTGCAGAGCATTGTCACTGTCCCTTGCGTCTTCCATTCATGAGTGGCCTTTAAACAGTTAATGATGTAGCAGGATATCTAAATTAATTTGGATGCAATTAATGTTTTACGAATTGAGGATCTTATAAGGAAGGGTCATCATTACAACATCAGTGAGCTCTTGGTATGTCTTTAATCAACATTGTTTCTGGTCTGTACTTGGTTAGGTGACAGCTAATGAAATGTTGTACTTGGTGACATGGTGGGCGTAGAGGTAGATACGTAGACTCGAGATTTTTAGTGGACTTTTCAGTAGCTTTTTGGAAGATTCTTTCAACACGATCTAAAGCAGCTGTTGTGGTTTCATTCTTGTTGGAAATGGTATCGTTACGCTATTTTCAAACATGATATCCTTCTGCTATTGGGACCCAGATTATACACCTTATTATATTGGTTTTCATTAATAGCTATATAGATTTACTAACCGGTCAGGCGGTGTGATACCTTTCCAAATTTACGTCGGAATATATATTTGATTGAATGGTTTTCTTGTTTCAAAGTATTTTTACAATCTTTGTATTCGAATAAGTCTTTTATTCCTTTAACCGTCTTCGACTGCTTTCTATTTTCTCTAAAAATATTCCTTTTCTCAAGTATTTTTCTTCAATTTCATCCGTCTGCTTACACTGATACCAGAATAAGTTGGACTTCAGCCTTTTCTTTTGAATTAAAAACAAAATGAAAGTCTAAAGCCAACATCATAAGTAACCAACAAATATATTTGTTTGTCGAATTACTCTATGTAGGGACTGTCTAATCTAAACCCCCCCCCCAAAAAAAAAAAAAATCAGGATTCTATCTTTTATCCAAGTTCTTTGGATATATGTCCCCTATTCTTTTACTTGACCTTGCCGTGGACGGAAATTGCTCCCTCCCCCCCCCCCTCTCTCTCTCTCTCTCTCTCTCTCTCTCTCTCTCTCTCTCTCTCTCTCTCCACGTCTGTCCTCTATCCTTTGATCAACTCTTCAACATTTATTCTAACTAGTTTCCAAATATTATTTTAAAGATTTAAAGATTGCTCATAAATGGCAGAGACAAAGGACAGTCACAATGCCTTGAGACGGACCATATATTCATATGATCAGTGCCCAAGCCCCCTCTACACACAAGCTAGTATCAGGGAGAGCCAGGCAATTGGGCTTCCCCAAATCCCCTATCCTTAGCTCACAAGGATGGTGAAGTTGTAGACACTAATAGAACCTATCGAGTTTGAGCGGGACTCTTTAACTCCCGTCCAGGTGAACGCTAGGAAGGGATGTTTCCAATAGGCCACCACAATCCCAGAGAGATCATGTTTGCTTAAATTTAATCTGGCCAAAGAAAAGTATCGATTAATGTTAGTATTTTTGTAAGATGGAATTAAGTTTTGATATTGGCCCCCCAAGGTTTGTGCAGT
>NC_090757.1:47965578-47970578 GCF_036898095.1 Palaemon carinicauda | reverse complement strand
GTTGCAGAGAAGAGAAGAGGACGTGTTGTGTTAACATCATTGCTTCACTTATTTTCAATCTTATCAATACTCTTCTCTGCATTTTATTCAGCTTAAGTTATTTTTTTTATAATTCCTTTCCCTCTATTCATATCTACTGTAGATTTTTATTGGATACGACACATACACGCCTGCGTTGGTTTTGGTCATTTAGCGCCAGTATTAGTTTTCTTAGTCTACCTTTTTGGGGTCACATAAATGTCATCATTAGAATATTGCATTTGTTGTACGAAGAAGGGAAAGCATTGCATAACTTGAAAGATATGTAATTGTCATACAGAATGAATCAACACTGAAATTCCAACTTAAAAAATACAAGAAGCAGAACTTCTGTAAAGGTGACACACTATATTCTAAGAACGTGGCCTGATTTGAAGAACACACGGCATGATAATAACAGCACTATAACAAGTTAAACGTATGTTTGAAATATTGACTTTCGTGTTAGCCATATTAAGAGATAGGCAGGTAGTAGAAGAAAAAATACTTTTGATAAGCAATACTTACGCAGGTCCACATTACTCTCTCCTGTATTTCATGAATGTTGCAAGTGCACTGTAATGACCACACCCTTGGTAAGTTGTCTTTCTTATGGATGAAAGGACGTAGGAGTAATGGATTGTTTGGGATTAGGAAGAAATTCAGTGGGAGGATTAACTAGACTTGTTGTCGTAATTTTTAAAGTTTTGACTCAATAAAGAATGCAACTGAAACTATATTTATCTTCTAGGTAGATCTAAGAGTCAGCATATGTGCTACCAGGCCACGGTTGTGTTCCCTTACAGGGAACGAATTTCTACATTTTTCGTGTCGGTTAATTGTGGGTCGTTTGTGTGTTGCCAATGAAGCTTCATAGGTTCTTCAGATTTTCAGAGCTAGTGTCAGCCTAACCTAATTTAAACACTGAGATCTCTCTAATCGAGCAATATGGTTGATCTATATGGCAAATGGCAGCTATCTTGGGAAATGTCAGCCATGATGGAAATTCTATAGGCGCAAAAAGTATCCTTTGCGATTGACTATTTGGGGTACTTATGGAAATTTCACAGTTTGCATTACTATTTGAATTATACTCTGTAAATTATCCGTCTTACTACAGGAACTCTAATGATTGCATCTTAGCTGATAATGATAATAATAATAGTGCTCTGGCTGTCCCTGCTACCAAAAACTGACCTCAAAATAAGCATCGACGATGATAACCCTGACGAGAACGAAAATAACGCCGGGGGCGTGGCAGGCGAAGAATATGAGAAGGATGGCGAACAGGAGCGAAAGTTTCCTCTTCAGTTGCTGCTTCACGATGCGATCGTAGAGGTCGGTGTCCGATGGCTCGTGTTGGTCCAACTTCCAGAGCAAGAGAGAACACGAGAGAGGTGAAAATAAATTTAGAAATAGATGTACAGTTGGACACAGGAATTAGTGGTACACCTCGTTCTGAAGAAGTGTACTCAACCAGACCCTTATTGCGCTGGGAGTTCCTGTGTTAAGTCCCGCCCACCATCTGTGCCATCTCTTGCTACTCTATCCGTTTAGTTATTCGCTGCGAAGTAAGGGTGTGAAAGGGTGCACTTCTTCGGAATAAGCTGTGCCCAGGGACTTCTCTGTCCAACTGTACAGGTAGAAACAAATTGCGTTAATCAATTCGTCCCATTTGGTATGTAATGCAAGTTGTAGGTCAACTAGAAGTCTCTCTCTCTCTCTCTCTCTCTCTCTCTCTCTCTCTCTCTCTCTCTCTCTCTCTCTCTCTCTCTCTAGATATATATGTACTGTATATATATATATATATATATATATATATATATATATATATATATATATATATATATATATATATGTGTGTGTGTGTGAGTGTGTGTGTGTGCGTGTGCGCGTGTGTGTGTGTGTGTGTTTGTGTGTATAATCCCCAACTGTGAACATACTCTTTATTTTCCTAATTTTTTCCTTTAACGATTACGAACTGAATTTTGTCACGGAATTAAGCAGATTTTTTATCCCATCATGCGAAGTCCTACAAGACATGTCTTCTGCTCTCCTTCTCATATAGTCGGCACAACATCGAATTATCCTTGCTCATTCATGCAACAAGATACGCTTGTTTCAATAAGGCCACCTATATTAGTCTAAAAACCGCGTGGAAAACAAAACTCACCTTGCAGAACACCGCCATGAATGCTGCAATGAGAGAAATCATAGGGAAGATAAAGCAAGCAACTCCCACCGATGGCCAGTACTTCGTCGTCATCCATTTTGGCTCCGAACAGAAAATCTCGTCGTAGTCTGACCATTGCCGGTGCTGTGAATTATTATTATTATTATTATTATTATTATTATTGTTGTTGTTGTTGTTGTTGTTCTTTTTGTTGTTGTTGTTCTTTTTGTTATTGTCATTATCATTTTTATTATTATTATTATTATCAAACACTCATGTGTCATTTAAATGATCTTCCGTAAACCTGCATAAAACGCATCCTTAATTTGTTTGCCCATATTTTGAGAAAAATGAAGCTGACCCCCTCCCCTCCCCCCCCCCCCCCAAAATGTGTTAAACCTAAAAGTATGAAATAGATTTTCCCTTTATTTTTCGATAAATTATTCATAACAAAACAATTTCACTTCTATGAACTATTAGTTGATGTATATTTTCAAACAAATTAAAAATATTAGTTGTTCGCCAGTATTTAGGACGGCTGTCATTTCCCATTTGTAAAGCATAAAGATCTATGGAGCTGAAGGATCTCTGATTGTAAGATAACCAATAAGAAAAGTGTGGAACACGGAAGAAGGAAAGAGAAAGGTGAATTCAAAGTGATCCAGTTATAAAAGGCTTGTCTCTCGGTGTAGGAGAAACGGAAACCAGCTGAAGGCACCGATTCTATAAGGAAATACTCTTTCTTACAGGGATATTAAGAATCTGGAAGCTCAGGAGAATGTAGGAACAAACAGATTTTAAAGGCAAGGGGAATGTGGCAAGAATATGGAAGCACAGAAGCAGGAGGGATTTCTAAACAAGGGAGATAAAGAGGTTGAATGATTGGGACAACTATGGCTGCTAAGATGAGAAGAGCCGGTGCTGGCATAAGCCCACCTTAGTCTATCTACTGCTACTATGTATCAGGCAAATACCGGCATTTCCCTGAGGTAGAAATGGCATGGTGGTCTGTTGAATCCGTCTTTGCCTGGCGCTCGCCAGAATGGGGTTCAAGTCCCGCGCAACTCGATAGTTTCTTTAGTGTCTGCAACCTCACCATCCTTATGAGCTAAGGTGTGGGGTGTTTGAGGAGCCTCTAGGTCTCTACCTGCTGAGTCATCAGCAGCCAATGCCTGGTCAACCCTGGTCCTCGCATGTGTGGAGAGAGGACTTTGGTGCTGATCTCTAGGACATTGCCCTGCTATCTAGGGCAATGTCACTGTTCCTTGCTTCTGCCATTCATGAGCGGCCTTTAAACCCCCATTATTACCCCTACATTTTCGGAGAGTAAATAAGAATTCTCACCGCATAGAATCTGTAGACAAGGACGGGAGAAGCGACAGCAGCTGATGAAAGCCAGAGAACAAGGGATGTGTAAAAAGCAGATTTCATTGACGACTTCATCCACGGATGCGACTTGCGTCTCGTAACTAGCCTGGATGATACTAGAATGAGTCTGTCGATGCAGACGGCTATCAGGCTGAATTCAGTCGTCAGCAGGAGCACCACTGAATGGATAAGGCAATAACTTGGTTATTCAGTTTTTGATACCTCAAAAGTAATGCCTGACATATTATTTTGTCTGATATATATATATATATATATATATATATATATATATATATATATATATATATATATATATATATATAAAACTCACCCAATAATTGTTTTTTTTCTGTGTGATTCCACACAAAAGGAATTCATCATCCTATATCACTCAGTAACCAATGAAATATAGAAAATCACGTACAGCAATTTAGATGTTTTCATACAAATAATTAACCCCCCCCCCCCCCCCCCCACCCCCCACCCCCAGAAAAAAAATTACCATCCCCATTCTTTACATACTTACATATAAGGAATCCTTGAACCTTGCACATAACGATACCCAACTTGTACTGCTGAAAGAGATCACAGCTGACGAAAATTGTTGATCCGACGCAGACCAGCAACGCCTCTGCCAATGCCAAGTTTCCGACGAAGACGTTGGTGGGTCTGTGGAGGTGCCTGTGCCTGGAGATGATGTAGATGACGATGCTGTTGGCTACTAGACTGACCTGTGGAAGGTTGGTCATAGGTATGCGAGATTATGAAAAGCCAAATGCCACTTTCTCTAAAAAGAAAAGCATTTAATCAGATGATCCTACCAGTATTAACTTGTACATCAGAAACTTGGAGCCTTATTAAAGCCTTAGAACATAAGCTAGTTACAACTCAGAGAGCTATGGAAAGAATAATGATGGGATTAACACTAAGAGACAGAAAAAGAGCAACATGGACAAGAGAGTAAACTAAAGTAAAAGGATATTCTAATAAGTAAGAAAAAGTAACGGACATGGGCAGGACATATAGCGAGGATGAAATAATAGATGGACGTTAGAAATAACAGAAGAAGCAGCGAATTGAAGAGAAGACGATGGATTGACGAACTCAGAAAATTTGCAGGTATAGACTGGCATAGAAAGACCATATAGTGACGGTAGTGGAAGGACATCTGAGGACTTTTTCCTGCAGTGGACTAGTCACGGTTGATGATGATGCTATATGTTGATGTGCATCTTTTCTTAAATGAGATTCGACTGAATGAAAGTTCATATTTATATAAACATCTTTATATGATAAAAAAGAAATTCTTCTCTTATTTAAATAAGGCCATGAAATTCATTTTTCATTCCTAGTAATGAATGAAACTAGATGATTTCGTCTAATTTTCAAACAGACACTTAGCGTTCAGCCCAGATTTGTTTAGATTACTCTTAAATTCGAC
>NC_090757.1:47918078-47960578 GCF_036898095.1 Palaemon carinicauda | reverse complement strand
ATAGGCTCCCCTAAACCCCTCATCCATAGCTCACAAGGATGGTGAGGAGTTGCACCACCCAAAGGAACTAACCAGTTCAAGCGGGACTCAAACCCCTGTCTGGGGATCACCAGGCAAGGACGTTACCAACAGCCCACTACAGCCCGTGTAATTGGGAGTTAGGTCATGTGGTCCAGCTCAGGGGGAAACCTGCTGTGTCACCAAGTAGGTAAAAGGGGAGAGAAAAATCTAGAACAAAGCTGAACTAGAAAGTGTACCTCGTGAGGTGCACTGACAGGACTCTACACCACTAGTTGTCATGGGGATCATGCATGCGTAACTATTGCTGAAATTGTCAATGTTTGTATATTATCTAAAATATTCTAAATGTTGAAGTGTGTGATTTATCCACCAGTGCTTTTACTTAAGATTTACAATGACCTTTTATGAAAAGGCATTTTCATAACTTTGGAAATTTGATTACAAAATAATAAGGGTCGCCAGTTATAGAACTTAGCAGTGGTGGCAATATTTACTGCAAGTTTTGGGACATGGAAAACTACGATTTTGAACATTGCAAAGATGTAATGTTGAGCGTTGTCTCGCTAGGATATAGTTATTAACGTGATCAAGAGTTGATTTGAGCCTTGCATTGCAAAGATGTGACTTTAAACGTTGCAAAGATTGCATTACAAATAAAATCTTAAATGCCGGAATGGTGCCTTTGCAAAAATGCTATTTTTAACTTTTCAAAGTTATGATTTTGAATATTGCAAAGATACTATTGTAATGCGATGATTTTCCACAGTTCAGAGATACGATTTCGATCGTTGCAACGATAAAATTCTGAACATTGCAAACACATCATTTCAAATATTGTTAAGGTACTGTTTGGAATGTTACAAACATTGATATTGAACATTACAAACATATAATTTTGAACATCACAAAGATGCATTTTTTTTTTATTTTCTATAAAGTATCTTTACCCGAAATTTCATACCTTTTACATATATTTGAAATTCTTATAACCTCCGCCAGCGAAATTGAAAGGTTATGTTTTACCCCCTGTTTGTGTGTTTGTTTGTTTGTTTGTGAACAGCTTCCTGGCCACATCTTTAATCGTAGAGTAATGAAACTTGCAGGGATTAACTGTTCTGTAAAAAGCTAGAAATGATTATATTTTGGAAGGTCAATTCACGTAATTAGCCATAAGTTTGGACATCGTTGTCACAGAGACTTCAAACTTGGTTCATATTTGAGTGAATGAAAATCCACACCAATTAATACATGTTATGGTCAAAGGTCAAGATCAAGATCAAGGTCAAGGAATAAGCTGCCGCGGTGGAGGTCTGCGCTTTACTGAGTGCCCCTCTAGTTGTTAATCTTTTACAATGGAGTGCGAGTCTCAGTATTAAAGATCTCATTAAGATCATTCCTTAAATAACCCCCAAACAATTCGTCAGAAACGATATGAAGCCGGTGTCCGATTCATATAAAGGGTAAGCCTAGAGAAATAAGATAAAGAAAGATCTTCGTCATTCTTCAAATGTAAATTGTCCTCGAATCTCTTAAATGCAAAACTCATATTTAATGTTTTTTGGCGTGGTGGTATTAGGTGCTTAGATCTACCATCAATTTGTTTCTTAAGTGATAAAAGCTAGGTAATTTAATTCATATATAGCTAAGGTGAAACAAAAGGGTGTTCACTGTGTGGGTAGCTATAGTTACTGTTGGACTGCTTTTTTTTTGCATGATGTGATAGTCTCTTAAGTACCTGTCCACAAAAAATGTACATACGGAGGGAACTTTTTGTTCGCATACCAATACAATGCTCATGGACAGATTTTAGGTTTTATGTTAGTATACCAATTCACTCGTATACAGAGTCAGTCATAAACCAAGGTACTACTGTATAGTAGTATCAAATTTATTGAACGTGAAAGTGTGGCAGTGTCTAGTATATGACTTATGTGACGGACCAAGAGTAGGTTGTGACTCAAAGATAAGATGAAAGCAACCGAGTAACTTTATTAAGACACATCGAGTATATATACACACTATGTCCCGGTAAGAAGGTCACAAAATACAGACATGCTATTTCTTGTCAAACCGGCAACCGGTTCTGTTAACAGTTAACAATGAAATGTGCAAACAGGTTAAAACAAGTTGCTGTCAGTGCGAGGGGAGAGCAAAGATACAAAGAATAATATATACCAAAAAGAGAAATGTCGTTACTATGTACGGTCGTGTGACACACGGACGGTACATGGCTCCCCCCCTAAAAATGACATACTGTAGATGTTAAATAGGGCATCCTGGTCTAAAGAGGCGAACTGTAGGCAAGTCATCTGGCAGGAGATAAGCAGGTTTTAGACGATCAATGGAGACCCAGTCTTCTTTGCCACGAATGTTTAGTAGGAATACTTTCGGATTGCGTCGGATCACAAGGAAAGAGTCTGTGTAAGGGGGTGTTAGCGGTGGCTTGCTAGTGTCGTTGCGTAGGAAGACGTGCGTTGCAGAGTGCAAGTCTGTCGGTATGTGATGCTTCGCTGGGAGCTTGTAAGTCTGGCGGCATGTGTAAACTTTTCCACGACGTGACATATGCGCTGGAGATTGTCGGAGGAGGTTGCAAAAGGAAAAAATTCGGCAGGGACTACCAACGGGGTGCCATACACCATTTCAGCTGCCGAGATGTCCAGAGCATCTTTAGGAGTGGCCCTTAGTCCCAGGTGGACCCAGGGAAGCTGAGTAAACCAGTTGCAGTCCTTGCAGCAGGACATCAAAGCTGCTTTGAGGGTGCGATGAAAACGTTCAACCATTCCTTTGGCAGCGGGGTTGTAGGCAGTTGTCTGATGTAGGGTGATGCCCAGGAGATTCGCTAATGATGTCCACAATTGAGAGATGAAAGTGGTACTCCTGTCAAAAGTAATATGCTCAGGGATACCAAATCTTGCTATCCATCCTGAGAGTAAGGCAGACATACATGAGGCGGATGTTGCAGTTTCCATGGGAATGGCTTCAGGCCAACGAGTGGAGCAGTCGATAACGGTAAACAGTAACGATGTCCTTGTGATGTGGGTAGGGGGCCTACAACGTCGACATGAATGTGAGCGAAACGACGCTGAGGTTGAGGAAAGGTGCCCACTCCTGAATCCGTGTGTCAATAAACTTTGGAAGTTTGGCAAGAAGTACAGGCGCAGACTCAATCCTTAGCATCCTTAGTAATGCCGTGCCAAATGAACTTTGTCTTCAGCAGCTGTGCAGTAGAACGGTGCGAGGGATGTGAAAGGCTGTGAATGAAATCAAACACCTGTCGGCGCATGGGAGCAGTAATCCACGGTTGTGGTCTACCAGTACTGACATCACAGAGGAGGGGGGTGTTGAAGTTGTCGAGGGAGACGTCTTCCCAATGGAGGGATGTGCAGGTTATCCTACATGCTTGATACTCTGGATCCTGTTGTTGGGGTTCAGCCAAGGCGTTGTAATCCAATCCCAGTTGAACGGTGGCCAACGTGTTTCTTGACAGGATTCATCTTCCCAGGGACGTGTTGAAGGGTGCAATTGTATTCAGCCATGGCGGAGAGATGTCTGCTTTGACGGGTGGACCAGGCGTCAGACTGTCGAGTGAAGGCGTGCACCAGAGGCATGTGGTCTGTTCGAATGACGAAGGGCGTGCCTTCTAAGAAATGGTGAAAGTGACGGACAGTCAAGTGCACCGCCAGCAATTCTCGATCGAAGGTAGAATAACCCGATTCTGCTTTGGACAGTTTTCTGCTGAAGAACGCCAATGGGCGGGGCAAGCCGTTGACCACCTTTTTGAGTACTGCACCAATAGTGACGTTGCTGGCATCAGCGGAGAGAAGGAGAGGGGCATGCGGGACGGGAAAAGTGAGAGCAGCAGCGGTTGATAGGGCATTCTTTGCGTTGCAGAGTTACCACTTCTTGAAGGGGACCCCACTTCAGGTCTTTTGGCTTGCCCTTGAGGGAGGCGTAGAGGGGAGCAAGAGAGGCGGCAATGGCTGGCAGAAAACGGTGATAATAGTTGATCATGCCCAAGAATTCCTGCAGTGCTTTCATGGTCGAGGGCGTGGGGAAGTTCTGAACGGCTGCTACCTTCTCAGGGAGGGGATGGACTCCTTCAAGAGTGATGTGGTGCCCTAAGAACGACACTTCGTTGGCACCAAAGGTACACTTGTCGTACCGGACTACAAGGCCATTTTGTTGCAGGCAGTCGAGCACTATGTGGAGGTGACGGAGGTGTTCTTCTTTTGAGGAAGAGAACATAAGTATGTCGTCTACGTAACATACACAGAAGGGGAGGTCCCCTAAGATGCCGTCCATGAGACGTTGAAAAGTGGCCCTAGCATTAGGAAGGTCAAAACAAGAGTAATTGAAGGTGTATGTACCGAAGGGAGTGGTGCAATCTTGGGGATGTCTACTGGGTGTATTTCGGGTATGACGTGAGGAGGTGGGCGTAGACACCCGTGGGTGCGCTGATGTGGAGAGGTGTCGACAAGTACGAGTCTGCAATGATCAATCGTCAGTGGGCGACATCGACCAGAAGGTGGAAATGAGAGAGGAAATCCGTACCAAGGATTGGCAATGTAACGTCAGCAACGACGAACTTCCAATTAAATTTGCCATTTCCAAATGATAATGTGAGGTACTCATAATCATAGGTGGGTATCGCAGATCCGTTGGCAGCTACCAGGCGGATGTCGGCAGACTTAGATAGACTACGTCATGTCCTGAAGAGTTCCCCTGGCCAAAGAGAACGACAAGCACCCGTGTCTACCAAAAATCGCACGCCCGTTCCTGCATCATGTAAAAAGAAAAGAATAGAAACAAGGGAGGCCACCACCACGAGCGATGGCCTACTTACACGTTTTTTGGCCACATTTCTTTGCGGGAGCCCCGAATCTGGAGTGGTAGTAGCAAGACTAAGGCCAATGAGCAGCAGTAAGTGGTTGTAGAAGTCGTTGGTTGGGGCGCGAGCGAGTGGTGGGTGATGGGTGGCTTTGTCGCCACTCCGGCACGTCACCGGGTAGGCGTGTGTGTCCTACGGTATTCACATCAGCTTCGGTTGACATTGAATATGTGTCCTCTTCGTCAGGAGTGGAGATGTTGATGGAGGTCTTGAAGGTCGTGAAGTGGCTGTCCATAAGGGCGTCGGCTTTGGACATCAAGTCCTTTATGGGAAAACTATCAACATTGGGTATGGCAGCGCGTACAGGTTCGGGTAAAGGGCGTACCTAAAGGGCACGAATTAGGTTCACCTCACGAGGAGAGCAGTCTGCGACAGGTTGTAGGCGAGCCATACTGGTCATTTCCCTAAGGGCGAGCAAAGCCCTTTGGTCCCATAACGGTCGTTGAAAGAGCTGAAAAAGCTTTGCTATACGGACGGCTGGCGACGGCGAGTACTGCTGCAGAAGGTATGTTTTGAGGGTGTCATATGCTATTGGGGTGTCTCCTTGTTCACAAAGCCAGTCGGAGATTTCCGGGAAGGTGTCCTCGGGTATCACCGCAGAACACAATCTGCTTTGGTGGTTGAGCGGAACTGGACTTCTGCACGCTGAAACCAAGCAAACGCCTCTCCGGTAGCGAACGACGAAAGTTTCAATGGGGCTGCGCCAACTTCCGTGGAGTCCACCATAATATCAGTGAGGGAGGGAAGGCAGGAGGAGAGATTCGACATCCGGGGTCACCGATGTGATGGGCCAAGAGTAGGTTGTGACTAAAATGCGAGATGAAAGCAACTGAGTAACTTTATTATGACACATCGAGTATATACACAAACTAGGTCGCGGTAAGGTCACAAAATACAGACATGCTATTTCTTGTCAAACCGGCAACCGGATCTGTTAACAGTTAACAATGAAATATGCAGACAGGTTAAAACAAGTTTCTGTCAGTGCGAGGGGAGAGCGAAGATACAAAGGATAATATATACAAAAAAGAGAAATGTCGTTACTATGTACGCTCGTGTGACACACGGGTGCTACACTTAGTTGAATGTCGACAGAATCAGTTTTATCAAAATATTTTTTACTATATTTTATTTCTGCGTCGAATTTTTAACCGAAATTCTTCCTTTTTTTATTCAGACATTTCATGTAAATCATGATAATTTTTTAGCAACATTAAAGGAAAGGTATACAATTATATAATCAGAAAATACTTTATTATGTAATACTACATCATATTCATATCTCAATTCCTAGAATATGTAGTAAGAGCCAAAAATAACAGCCCAATGTTTCGACAGTCAATAAACAACTCTGATATATTTCTATATGAACAAAAATTATCATTGTCCTGGGTTATTTTTAAGTATTTTAGGTAGATGGCAAATTTAAAATCATGTTTAATATTTGTTTTTTACTAATTTCAGGCTTGGGTTTTTTCTTTTTTTCCGATATAAGGATTAAATATATCTTTTAATGAACATTAACATTTTTTCTTAGCCTCTTTTCAATGCAATTATCATGAGATATACATCTTCCTTCTAATTATAGGTCAGTTTTTATTTACATGAAATGTCTGTAAATTGTCCCTCCAAACCTCAAGGGTAAATAAGGTAATTGTCATTGTTGTACATGAATTTAAAAGGAACTGGTTCGAATCCTTTCCAAGGAAGATGTACTTGCCAACCACATTTAATTTTGTTTAAATTTATTCCTAACTGGTGATATGTCTATTCTTCTACATAGCATTTATTCAATTTCTTGCCAAACTCTTATATATCAGACTTGTGAGTTGACAACTGATATCATTAAATTCCAGAATACATTTTTTGTGTGGCCAAATAACAGAAATTTATTCATTTATATATTTATTTTATTTTACTTTTTTATTAATATTATTATTTTTTTTTTTGAAGAGTCGTAAATTTTCGTTGATGTACCTTGGTAAAAACTGAGTATGGTGTAGAAATATTTTATTTACAAAAAAAAAAAAATCACAAGAATAAGAAAACATTAGAAAACATTAGACGTACAGAAACATCATATTAATTACAACATAATATAGAATTTGTAGTTATATCCCAATTTTTTTGTAGGTGTCCTTATTTTTACTGTTTTTTAAAGTGAAAAAAGAAAATAATGCTTGAAATTTTGCGAGTGAAGTCGATAATTATACAGGGTGTTCAGATTTACATTGTTTAGAATATATTTGCGAAGATTTTGTGGTTGCTACCTCTCATCCTGCCTCCGTGGATGTCCAATGGGATTGCGTGCACATCAACGAAGAAAGCGCTGGTCATACCTTTAGTTTTCTAAACGCGAATCCTAACATATCGGATGTAATGCATTAGACTATTGCATCATCTGTACTTTCTGATTAAGAAGCCGGATTTGTGCTGTGTTTACTCCTATCTGTAATTAAAGAAAAGTGAATTAATATAAAAATTTGTATGTTCTAAATGTTTACATTCTTTGTGAATTTTTCACTCTCCTTATTTTGGTGCTACTTTTACCTCAGGAATTAAAACAGTAGATAACATCTATTTCAGATATTTCCCGTGAATAAAATAACTGGAAACTATGATGTTTTTGCAATGCGAAGAATAGATGGATATGTATCCCAATAGCCTTGGGCTACAACCACATGAAACATAGTATGCCTAACTGTTCATTTATATACTATAGATCAGCTGACTTGATTCAATTGGAAGAGACTACTTTAGGCAGATTTATCCTGTTATTATTGTTATTGTTATTACTTGCTAAGCTACAACCCTAGTTGGAAAAGCATGATGCTATAAGCCCAGTGAGAAACATGCCTGTTAGACTTAATTTGACAATACCTTTTTACAGCTCTGACTTGCTAAAAGAAAAACGGGCAACTCTTACGCAGAGATTTAAGTGCCTCCATTGTGGGTCAAGCATGGTGTTGAAGTGGAGGAAACCCCTCATGTACTGTAACCAGAGAAGACACCGTGGCCCTATTTAATTTAGGACCACTTGTTACATCATCAGCCGAGTTGATTTTCTGGAAGTGTCTGACATACCTCAGAGACAGAAAAGCTTTTCTAAAAGCGTCACTGCCGTGGCTATAAATGATGGGGTTAATGACACAGTTCAAATACGTCAGTAAATGAGACACCCACCACAGAACATTGAAGGCATGCTGATCCTTGTGAAGAGATAAATAAGATGAAATCAGACTGAGAAACTTCAGAGTTAATAATACATTTAAAATACAGCATATTGATGGCAACAATTTCAGTAACATTTTACAAATGATAAAGAACTTGTTTCCACTTACAGGGTCAAAGTTTTGCACGACGAATACCCTGAACATGATAAAGAGACTCAACGGTGTGTAACAGATGATGAAGACAAGAAGTATAGAAAACGTGATGCCCAGGAGGTGACGACGTCGCCTGGCACATTTGGATTGTCCTGTGGCTTTTTTCCTTTCATATCGGTCAAGCTGGGAAGATGAGTAAAATCAAGTAAATAATCTCAAGATAAAAAAATGCTCAAAAAATATTAGACACTTCTAATCAAGTAAAAATGTACAACATGATGGAAGATGTTGAGGAAAAGTAAAGAAAATAGCATTATATAAATTTGTAGGATTTGCAGGTGTAGATCTCTAAAGAATGAAAAGCTGAACAAACTGATTTTATAATTGCCAAAATATATTCAAATTATGTAGAATGCAATTAGAGCGGTACAGTGACAATTCATTTGCATAGTTTTGAAAAATAATTTGCATCTCAATTAAACCTACCATGTTCCAACTTAGGAAAGCGCAGGTAAGGGATCAAAAAAGAAAGATCAAATTTGCAAATTAAGTGATATGACTTAATTATAAAGCATCTATTGCACATCAGAATAAACATACATGATATTTTAGTTATGAATTTGATATTACTTTGTGGAAAGTACACCACCTTGTGCAGTTCAGTTCAAGACATTTCTTTTGTACTTTGAACCTTGAAAATGGCTGTAACTCCTTAACCGGAATGTATGTTTCTTTCTTTTTTTTTCTCTTTTTTTTTGGGGGGGGGGGGTGTGGTCCCCTGTGGAATATCTCAATTTAAATAACGCCGTTGTTTTTTTAAGCATTTAGCTACTCGTTAAATTTCATGAAAATTTCTCCTACTGTTATTTTAATGTGAGGAAGCTCACTTGTCAGGTTCATAGTCAAATGACTAGCTATGTTGAGTATAATCATTCACTGACGTCAGATTACTCTGTTCGTTTCATCCATGTGTTCCAGTTCTCAAAAGGTCTATTTATGATTTTTTTTTTCTTTATCCTGTAAAGGGTAAGTAGACTAGTTTAAACAGAAACTTTCAAACTTTATGAAAAGGAAATTGCCTCAGGCTTCATTAATCTTGCAACTGTTTACAGTGCTCTGTCCAGATCTGTGACGCACGGGAAAAGGGAAGGGGATAGATATAAAATGCTTACTCACCTTGATGAAGATAACCATGTAGGAAACAATGAGAAATAGCAGTGGCAACCATATTAGTATGACCACTAAGTAAGGCCAATATTTCTCTGTCATCCAAATGTTCTCGCCACAGAATGTCTCTTCATAGTCGATCCATTTACGATCCTAAGAGGAATGGAATATTTATGTTAACAAATAGGAAAAGAAAATTAAGGTTTTATTCTAACATTTAAGACGGTATCAAGTTAATATCAGAACAGTTAACAGAATAGTAAAACCATGTGGATATGTTTGATTGAAATAGATGATATTGTATTTCCTATTAACAGACAAAATATTAATCACTCACAATGTCTAACCAATAAACTTACAATGGCATAGTCTAACAAAGTCATGTATAGATAATTAATTATTTCTTAATTATCAAAACATCAATTGGCAACGTAATAACATTTCCTTGGCTAATGATTCTACCGAAGGCTGTGTTTCTTTTAATCATTATTTATATGTGTAATTTAAGTAGCTATGTTAATTACATGCAGGTTTTAAGACAAATTAATGACTGAGCCTGTTCCTTCAAGGTAATGATAGACATGATTATTTCCCATTGTAGGCCATAGTATCATGTGAACTACGTCATTTCTATTATATTTATACTTCAAAGTAATGGATGAAGCTCTTCATTAGGTGTAGATCTAACTAAAGGTATTTGTAAAACCAGTCAATCTGAATAATACCGCAAAGTAACAGTTGGACAAACTAGCGAGAATTTTGATACACTATAAATACTGAATTAAATATCAAAATGCAAACTTTGGTAAAAAGTAGTGTTGTTTGAACTGCTATATAAACTCCCATTCTTACCATAAAGTATTGGTTCAACCAAAGAGCAGCTAACCAACTATTGCCACTGAACAATTGTTGAACTATCGTACTTCATCTAAACCTTGCCGGAATGTAATTGGTGAACCAATGCATCACATCCAAATTTTACCACAAAGTAACGAGATACAACTAAAAAAGTCTTACTCTCACCACTAAATAGTGGCAGATTAAACAAATATAGCCCTACCCTTACCCCAAATTAATAGCAGATATATTTCAAATACTCCTACCCTTACCACAAAGTAACGGTTAAAAGGTATGGGTGAAATCCCCACCATATCCGCCAGCACTCTCACCAGTAAGTAGTAACAGATTAAACAAATATAGCCCTACCCTTACCCCAAATTAATAGCAGATACATTCCAAATACTCCTACCCTTACCACAAAGTAACGGTTAAAAGGTATGGGTGAAGTCACACACCATAGCCGCCAGGACTCTCACCACTAAGTAGTGACAGATAAAACAAATATAGCCCTACCCTTACCCCTAATTGATAGCAGATACATTCCAAATATTCCTACCCTTACCACAAAGTAACGGTTAAAAGGTATTGGTGAAGTCCCCACCGTAGCTGCCAGCACTCTCACCACCAAGTAGTGGCAGATTAAACAAATATAGCACTACCCTTACCCCAAATTAATAGTAGATACATTCCAAATACTCCTACCCTTACCGCAAAGTAACGGTTAAAAGGTATGGGTGAAGTCACACACCATAGCTGCCAGCACTCTCACCACTAAGTAGTGACAGATGAAACAAATATAGCCCTACCCTTACCCCAAATTAATAGCAGATACATTCCAAATATTCCTACCCTTACCACAAAATAACGGTTAAAAAGTATTGGTGAAGTCCCCACCGTAGCTGCCAGCACTCTCACCACTAAGTAGTGGCAGATTAAACAAATATAGCCCTACCCTTACCCCAAATTAATAGCAGATACATTCCAAATATTCCTACCCTTACCACAAATTAACGGTTAAAAGGTATGGGTGAAGCACCCACCATAGCCGCCAGCCCTCTCACTACTAAGTAGTAGCAGATTAAATAAACATAGCCCTACGCTTACCCCAAATTAATAGCAGATACGTTCCAAATACTCCTACCCTTACCACAAAGTAACGGTTAAAAGGTATGGGTGAAGCCACGGCCATAGCCATCAGCCAGACAACCATGCAGGCAGCCAAGGCCTGCCGAATACGCTGGCGGAGCTTCTGTGGTGTTAGCACTTCAGATAGTCGACCTCCAGTCACTATCATCAGCCTTGTGGCACAGACAGACACAACGCTCAGGACAGATACTGTTAGGAGTAGAGCTGCAAAGAAAACAAATAAAAGTCACAAATAAACCCGATGCAAGGTTAGAAATAAATTATCTCCTCTATCCTCTTCATTTTCTTTAGGATTAAGCTTTTCTTCATGCTCCCATTTTTTCTTTTTCATACTCATTTTCTTTCAGGTCACATCCAGGTGATCATTCCATAAAAGGACAAAGTTACCAATAATGTGGCACTTTTAGATATAGTTATTAAAATTAAAACATGTCATTATATGTATAGATGCCCAGCGTTCGTTGATTATACATTACAAATACAATTTAGTGTCAGTGACCATTGAATTTTTTATGCCATATAACTTACAAACATTAATTATATGTTTATATATTTATAAATATCATATAGCAAATGAATAATTTACTCTGTAGTAACATTACATTATACGAAAAATTAATCAAGTACAGTACTGAATCAGAACCTTACCCTGAACGAACCCTTGTAGTTTACAGCCATAGTGACCCAGACGATACTGTTGGAAGAAATCTTCTACCATGAAGAGAGCTGGACTCACAGCTGCTAATAGAAGATCAGCCAAAGCTAGGTTTCCTATGAAGACATTCATTGGGGTTTGCAGGTTCTTATGTTTTGCTATGAGGTAGAGGACAGTGGCATTCATGATAATTCCCATCTGCAATCGAAATATATTGGTGTCCTTATTAGGCGGACTCTCACAGATATTTCTGTGAGGTTCTTAAGTGCTAGACTTACATCCAGTTGCCAACATTTGAGGTAAAAGTAATATTTTTCGTGTTTGTTGATGTTAGTGGGGTTTACATAAATAGTCTAATATTCTCTGCCATCTAATTTCTCAGTTCTGATTGAAGTTTTTAATGTTTCCTGGTATGTGTGAGAGCATGTAATGTGTGTGATTTATTTAAAATACTGCATTTTTTTCTAGTATTTTGGCACTGGTATAATTGAAGTTTAGCATTTTTGTTAATTTCTTACTAAACTGAGTCACAACCACTGGCATCTAATGGTCGTGGTCTTCTAGAATTGTCACATGTTCACCAGTATTTAAAGGCTGTGATCTAACTGAAGTGGCACACCTCTGCTAACATCTAATACCTGTGGACTAATTAAAGTGATTTGAAGTGGCACATCTTTTCCGGCATCCAAAATTTATGGTATAATTTGGTAAAATTTGGCAAAGTGCCTGCGCAATATTATTAGACAGTTTATTTTTACACGGGAAGTGAAACTTGATTGAATAAAGAAAACACAAGCATGTGACAAATTTCAAAGGCTTGTTCAGATCGTACGGTTTTGTTTTTAAGAGTGCGGAGCTTCGTGTGTGAGACAACAAGGCATGAAGAAAGTACTAAACTTAAGTCAAATCCTTTTACTTTGGTTTAAAGTTTGATGCTATTCATACAAGAATTAGGTCTCTTGAGCAGTTCCAGTTTTTTTTCTTTTTCTTTTTGCTCCTGTGTTAAGCAAAAACATGGAAGATGGTGGATTTTTTTTTTTGGGGGGGGGGTGTTGTATTAAGTCCTTGAAACAATTATGAATATTTACTTCTTTCATCCCAATGTAGAATATTTACATTTACCATCTGAAACATCAGAAACATTCTTTGATTTAAAGTTTACTGCAGTGCTTTAGGAATTTACTCCCCTGAAGTTGCTGAGTTTGTACTTATTTATTGTAGTTTGAATGGAATCGTTAATAAAAATGGTATCCATATTATAATTAAGAATATAACTTTTGACTCTGTGATGAAAATGTAAGGAAATCTCGAGTACCTCTATAATGATACATTGTTATCAGAACTACAGATGTATTAATGTAACTTACCACAGAAATTGGCATCATGAGAATAATCTTCCACATGATATCTTTAAACGGTATTCTATTCCAGATCTCATCTGGGTAATCCATGCATACGGTGATGCTGTGTCTCTCCGTCCAGGGCCAGGGGACACTTAGGTTATACTCTGGAGGCCGGCCATCTGCATGATCAAATAAAGGTAAGGTGATGTATATTTAAATAGAAATTAGTACAACAGATGTATTTGCTTAATCTTAGAGGTGGATTTTGCTGCCTCTTATGATATTGAATAAGAGATTTTTCCTCGTCTGTAATAGTCTGTCTTATTTCATTTTTAAATTATTTTCAAGTTAAAGAGTGACGGATATATTACTATTAACTATACTTAAATGATAGATGAGATCTTAAAGGTGTATGGAAATCTATTTTATACATACACATATATATGTATATATATATATGTATATATATGTAGTGTGTGTGTTTATGTATGTATATATGTATATATATATATATATATATATATATATATATATATATATATATATAATATATGCATATATATATATATATATTACATATATATGTGCGTGCGAATGTTAGTTTGTGTGTGTGTGTGTGTGTGTGTGTGTGTGTGTGTGTGTGTGTGGTAGCAAAGATACTGAGCAAGCTATTATGAAATGTTTTTACTTACATAAATATTTGTCAATACAAGAATGGATTCGGTGTGACACATCTAAGATGCAGGGCTTGACGTGAGCACAGAGCATATCTGGAATATCATAGATGTCACTTTTGTTGATCATATGGCCGTTCTCGTCTTCGCATACGGCCATATGCTGACTAGACATTGATTGGGAGCATGGTGCATCATGGCAGATCTCATCACAGGATTGGTATTTACGGTCACAGCATTCTGGTAGAGGGTAATCAGTCGGTTTTGTTATGAGTATTGTAGGTAACTTTGGAGTAGAAGGCGACCTGGAAATCAGACTTCGCTTTGCAGGAAGATGCAACATGGATAATGTTTGGAGTTTTCTAGTTTGGCCTGACCTAGGAGGAGGTTGTGCCTTTGTAATTTCACTTGGCTTTAAAGACTGACGTGACTGTATAGTTGTACTTAGCTTTGGAGTCTGATGGGATTGTGTAGCTGGACTTGACCTGAAATTCGGATGGAATTCTGCAGATATACTTCGCGTGGAAGACTGATGGAACTTTGAAAGTGGACTTGGCTTTGGCTTTAGAAGTGATCTGGCTCTTAGATCTGGTTTTCCAGTAGAACTTAGCTCGATACTTGAATGTAACTTCGTATTTAAGTTTAATTTAGTACTTGGATGCTGATTAACAGCCATGTATGGCTTAGTACTTGAATTCTGGTTGGTAGTCATATATAGCTTAACATTTGAGTGCTGATTACCAGTCCTGTTTGACTTGGTATTTAAGTAATAATTACCCATCAGGTGAGGCATGGCATGTATGCGCTGATTGGCTATCATATGGAGCTCACGTCTTAAGTGCTGACTTCCTGCAGTGTGTGACTTGGCAGATAATAATACATTTACTATTGTCTTTGACTCAGCGCTCAAGGTTGGCTTATTAGTCATTTGGAACTCGTTGGTCAGATTAGGTTTTGCAGACAGATGTGACTTCGTAGTTACGATTGACTCAATGGTCATGCTTTGATTTGCATCTAGTCTTTCTTGAGGATTTGGGTGTCCCCTAGTTACCGAATATGGATTGATACTGAAATATGGACCAGCCTTCTGGTGTGCCATAAAGATTTTCTTTGAGTTAGTATTTGAGAAGGAATTTCTTATAAAAATGGATTTCAAAGAAGAGAACGTATAAAATGCCGTAGGAACTTGACTTGGCTTGGCAATCTGAGGTAGCTCAGTGGTGGAATAGTGGTGATGAATAGTCCTTGATCTTTCCTCTTGTCCATTTGAATCTTTTGGTAATATATTTGCATTGGGTGTAGAAGTTGTTCCTAGTGTTGCCTCCATTCCAAGAGTTACATTGTAATATCCAAATTTAGAAGATCCTGTTTTAATTCTTGTATCATTTTGTCTAAATTTTAGTTTGTTTTTATAGCCATGAGACTTGAGAAGTAGGTTGGCTTGGTCAGGCTTTCTCTCATTGCCCATACAATTTATAAACTTGTCAACTAACATCCTGTACCGTGATCTAGCCTGTGTATTTCTCTTTAAGTAGGCTTCAAATACCTTAGAAATTGAACTACAAGAGAAATTATGCTTTTGATTTAAATTCTCATCTACACTCGCTGGATATTTACTGACGGGGTATTTAAGTCTAATGCCGTTATGGGAGGTGCTTCTATAACTGTCATTTTTATTCAACTTTTTTAATCCAGTCACTCTAAGGGGAAAGTTTTTTGGTGTCTTTTGATTCTCTTCATTAAAATCTTTGCTGGAAGGTTTTAACCAAGCAAGCTTATTGTTCACTAATGAGGTTGCCTCCAAAACATTTGGATTCGAGATATTTTCCTTAGGATCTCTTGGAACTGGAGGTAAATTTCGTTTACAGTCAAAACCTTTGCATTCTGTATGATCGTTCCCAGACGTTATCACTAATTTATATAAAAGGATAACCATCATCACTGCCTTTGCAATGGCCATTTCATGTAATTGATAATGACTAGCAATTAGATTGTGATCTTATTTTCTTCAGTGGTACATCCTAAAGCTTTAAGTAATCCAGTAAATATTTCCTGCAATGGTGATTTGTCTATTCCCATTTCATTTCATTTCAGTTCTGGACAGAAAGTCTTTAAACCACCTCAAATAAATAGACCTTCTAGACTGATATTTGATAAATTTCTAAGAAAATAAGTTCAGACCACTTTGAATATCAGTCTAAAATGACGCTGTTATCCCAACAATATGAATCCAAAATCCTAGTTAGATTTATACCAAACACCACATAGTCACTGCCGTTAAAGTCTTCCCACCTTTGACTGAGGTTTACTTTGAACTCGACTCTCTACAAACACTATTCCCAAACCCCCCAAATCAGCTCTTAGCTCACGTGTGACACCATCGACTCCCCCCACCCCCACCCCCACCCCCATCGACTCCCACAATCCTATGACTCGCCTTGATGTTTAGCAGATTGGGCATTGATCACTGAATTTTATACGTCAGATTTTTTTTTTTCATCTTTTATTAGGAAATATATATTTACTCTCTTACAATTTGTAACATATACATCAGTATATTTACATGACTATTTATTTTTATTTTACATATACTATATTTCTCATTGCAAATTTTACTATTTATCTAAATATGTTTTCAAATATAAGATATATCGACTCGTGTATGTAAAATCAAGTATTGAGAGCATTTTCTTTTTACCTCTGGTTGCATAAATACACATTTAAGACCGCTATAAACTGCAATTTCCTAAAGTTTATGATTTTACTTGGAAGTAATTAGAAATTGTAACTTGGTTTGCATTTACGAAGTATTGTGTACAAAGAAATCTTAAAAGAAATATATTCAAATAATGTTTGCTTGACTCGTTCAGATTTTATGTCAAAAATACGTAATTATGTAGAATACATTTCATTATTTCTATTGGAGTTGGAGAACGCTCACCTATCTTCACATTTCTCGGCCATTTTCATTATACTTATTAATCATTTGAAAAAGTTGAAATATTTATAATGTTTAAGCTTCTTTTCACTGCAAATTTAAAAAAAAAAAAATTTAGTTGATAGTTGAAGTTCGACACAAAACATATTTTAACACAAATAAAAACTGGAAAAATCATTGCCTCGTAGTTTTAGCAAGTAAACATATAAGTGTTACTTACTGGATGGAATAATAAAAAGTATATGACCACATAATATTATAAAGTATAGAGACATGATTTAATGTATTTTTGTTATTTGGACTTATTGTAAGATGTATTTGTTAATGAATCTCTGAGATGTTTGCGATCAAGATACCAATAATAGCATAGCTAATTGCTCAATAATTATCTCTCTCTCTCTCTCTCTCTCTCTCTCTCTCTCTCTCTCTCTCTCTCTCTCTCTCTCTCTCTCTCTCTCACTATATATATATATATATATATATATATATATATATATATATATATATATATATATATTTTTGGGCTCAAGCCATGTCGTCCTGATGGAAGTTCCTATAGGGTAGCTTCCTAGGGTATATTACAACTACGGCGATATTCCCAGAGAATTTACCTTAAGGTACCAGAATTCTAACTCCTGGAGCGAATATCCCTCCTGAAAGGGATATCGCGACATATCAGAGGACGTATTCTTGACACGCCACATGGCAATCTGCATCCTGGACAGAGATTTCGTCTCGTAGGAGGCGATTGGCAAGAAACGAATTCGGGAAAGAAAAAGGGGGAGCCGCTCCCAAGGCTCCCTAACATCCGATTCGTATGCGTGCCTGGCGCCAATCCTGGCGCCATCTGTATTCCTTTTTGCGTAGCTTAACAACTCGGTGTTTTTTCCTGTGTTTCTCGCAAATCTTGGATTTATTCTACTTTTCATGGCTTCTCCGTCTTCGTCGGCCTCTGATAAGTTGAGTATAATGTCTTTTATGTATAAATGTAGGCTCTTGGTAAATTTTTGAGTGATTAATAGGATTAATCTTTGATACAAGAGCCGTAGCCTACCGGAGGCGTCATGGACGCTGTCGCTCGCTAGGTATAAGTTTAGTTAGTCAGAGCGACATTCCCGGTTGTTTTGCTTTAATAAATCTTAGCTATTTAGCATTACATAGGATTTCCTTTCGTGCTTAGTATTATTTTGGCGAAGTATTCGCCATTCTGGCCTACGCTAGGCCATGTAGCCTAGTCGTTTGGTCCTAGTACTTCATGCATGATTTTGGTTTTTCCGAGTGTAATAAAAATTTTATTGAAGCTTTAGGCTATGTTTTATACATTTAAGATTGTGTTGAATATTTCCAAGATAGTATACGACTGAGTTTCGGTGATTTAGGTAATCGATTCTCTTGGTGCCTAGGCTAAGTTGCTTATGGAGCCTTAGTATACTTTCTCCCCGGTTGCTTTCTTTTCTTCGGAGAAGGTCTGCAATCCCTTTCCCTCTGTTTAAGCCTTGGGCTTATCCCTAAGTGGTTTTTTCCGAATTAATTTTCGATAAAACTATACTGGGGTGTTACTGTACCTTCCTGTTCCAGTAAGGCTGGTTCAAAGAGGGACAGAACAACAGAGTTTTTAGTCTGAGTCTGTGCTTGTCTGGCTTGGGGTAGAGTCTCCCTCGCTGGCCTGACACAGACAAAGGTGGCTTAGCCTCCTTAGGTCACTACCGAAGGTTTCTGTGGATATGATTCCTTCTTTTGTGATCTACCAGACTAGTCCTTGTTGCTGTTCTCGGGGGAGGATAAGTTTCTTTCCCTGGGAGTGGCAACACCTTCCTTGCTTTGGTGCTCTGGGAGCTGGCAAGTATTGCTGGCCTCCCCCCTTAGATCTCCCTTAGGCTAAGATAAGTTTCTTGGCTGCGGGTGATCCGTCACTAAAGCAAGGTTGGTAGGACCCTCTTTTGTCCCTTCCCCCTCTATCTCCGTAATGGCCTAGCCATTACAGTACTGTACGTCGTTCTACATCTGGACCTAGTATAGGTTAGGATGTGGAATTGACTCAGCCCCCTGCCGGCCGGCAGAGCTGCCGGCCGGCAAGGGTCTTATATTTTGAGTGCTGCCCGGACCTCCCTTGGTCCCTCATCCATGCCTGCCTGTAGAGCCAGACGGCATTGGCCAGGAAGCCTGAATTAGATTCTCCCCTTCCTTATATGCACTCTTTCGGATTGCCGGGCTTGGAGGTAGTGTACACTCTTATCCCGGCATCCATCCTATTTTTCTTCTAGTGCTGTACCCGACCCGGCTGCCGGAATATGAGGCCGGCAGCCGGGCAGGTGTAGTCCTCTGGTTCTTTTGCTGCCGGCTGGCATCGGTCCTGTACCTTTGCCGGCCGGCTAATGTCAGCCCTTGTCTGCCGGTCACCAAGAGTGTGGCCAGCAGCTGGGTACTACCTTGTGTAGTTGCCGGCCGACATTGGCTGTTGCCGGCCGGCAATTGCTGCCGACCGGCACATGCATTTGAACCAGAGTTCTGCCGCCTTATAGCTGTTAAGTAGTATACTTTAAAGCTAGTTATGGTGTGTGCCGGCCGGCACGTATCCTCCTATACTGTACTAGTATTCTTCAGTATAACATATACAGTAAGAAGAAAACTATAGTATGGGTTTTGGTACAGCACTGTGTGTTCTAACACTTTTGTGTTTTCTTGCACAGTCCTTTGCTGTTGCCCTACAGATAGGAAAGTGAGTTCTTTCCTGTCTATTATCCAGGATTTTAAAATCATTGCTTAGGTGTGAGCTCCACCTGTTTCCTCTGGAAACTTTGCATTGGTTACTCTAGAAGAGATTAACCATTTGATTTTATTATCTGGAAGACTGCAACAATGGGTTGTGAGGGAATCACAAGTGTGTGTCTTTCCTTTCTGAATTGTTATGCTATACTATGCATATCCAGTGATACATAGTTCACTTGATACTCATGGAAATTTCTTCTCTTTACAGAAGGACCCTCCGAAGTGAGGAAGTGCTTTCTGCAACGTCCGCAGCAAGAACCTCTGCGGACATGAGTTTTGTAGGAGACACGCAGCATGTGCTGTCTCCAAGGATGATCTCCGGTATTGGGACCCTCAGGTATGTACTGTGTGCACTAACCTGATTACTCAGGCCTTTGATTCCCCCTAGGACGGCGGAATCAAGGGATATAGCAAGGGGAAAGCTTCGTACCTGGGTAAGGGGCTTCCAAAAGAACACCTCTGGCCCTTATCTTCCAAGTGAGAAGATGAGGGCGTATCTTTTCCCTAAGGCATCAGCTGATGCAGTGATTCCCCAGCCTCAAGAGGAGATCCCCCAAGTTCAGATCCAGGTGGATGCTGAAGTCACAGTCGCGATGCAAGGCATCCAGTTACATGACAGGATGTCTGATGTGGACGAGCGTCTGGAGGAAGACCTCCTGGCAGAAGCCCAGGATGAAGTTCAAGCCCCAGACGTAGAGGAAGAGGTCGACGAGGTGTCGGCTACTCCGGTTCAGATTCCGGAGCCTATTCCCTCAACATCGGCCGGTCTCCCAGTAGAGCTGGGACAGGCCCTCTCTTCTATTGTTGGAATGATCCAACAAATGCAGAAGGAGAATCAGGAGAAGGCGGCTGCAATGGAACTGCAGATGCAGTGCCTTGCAGAATCACATGGGCCCCAGAAAAAGCTCAATGTGAAAGACCTTCCCTTGTGCTCAGATGCTAACCCATGGAGGTATGCTGAGCACATGCCGATGACGACTGGAAAGATCGTCATCTCGGAGAAGCTGGGCTTAGTTCCCCTGGAGGAGGTGGAATTCTGGCCCAGCAAGGCATCATATCCGGACTGTTATGTCCGGCTGATGAAGGAACCAGCTTCAAAGGAGGAGACAGAGCCGAAGGAGGTCATAGTGATGGACCACGCTAAGGCTCAAGCTCTACTTTCATCCTCGATGAAAGAGAGGGGCTTCTTTAACTCAAAGGTAGCTGCATTGAGCAAGAAGCTCCCTTCCCTTGTGTCCTCGCCTGCTAGAGCCTTTCCCTTTTTACAGAAAGGGTTTGCGGCTGTACTAAAAGCAGTCGAGGCCGGCAAGTCTTGCCCCTCCCTGGAGGAGTGTAAACCCTTGTCGCTGGCCCTGCCTATGGACTGCAAAGACTGGAAGGACGTCCATCTTACGTTCTCAGTTGGGAAGTTGGAGGCTGATATTGCCGGACGTCAGTTCGGCGAGGACCTCCCTAAGCTGTCTGACTTTCTTTTGCGAAGAGAGTTCGAGACAAAAGAAAGACTGGCTGCCTCAATGTCTCTTCAGACTACTCTTGAGACGATGGCAAGTGACCCCAAGGTCCATGAAATGTTCATGGTGGTGGCCAAGACTCATCTGGCCACAGTGACGAAGGACCTTTATGGCTTCGTCAAGGCAAGGAGAGCTTGTAGGGAGTTCGTGTTCACCTCGGCTACGGTGAGGCACGAGCCAAGGAAACTAATCTCCTCCAACATTTGGGGAAAAGACCTTTTCCCTACCGACTTGGTCAAAGAAGTTGTTGATAAGGCCCCCTTGGAGAATAGAAACCTTCTCCAGAAGTGGGGCCTGGCTATCAAAAGAAAGTCTTCCCCGGATGAGGGTCCTCAACCAAAGAGGAAGACTATGAGGACTAGGCTACCGTCTCGGCCAGCCAAGCCTGTTAGACAGCAACAGCAACTGCAATTGCCATTGCCTCCAGTACCCCAGATCGTGGCACAAACCCCGACCACTTTTCAGTGGGTACTCCAGGCCGTGTCGACACAGTCCACGGCATTCACCCCAGCGTTCGAAGGGCAGTCTACTTCCTTTCGAGCAAAGCCTAGAGGAGCAGCCAGAGGCTCGTCTAGGCGCCCCTCAAAGGGAAGGGGATTCAGGGGTGGTCGTGGTCAGGGAGGCAACACCTCAGGACGGCAGTCCAAGTGAGATGATACCGGTAGGAGGGAGACTTATGAAATTTCGGGATCGGTGGACCTTCGATCCCTGGCCCACAGCCTACTCAAGAATGGACTGGGCTGGAGCTGGTACAGCACTCCACCCCCGTGCCTTCGGTTTTTCCAACACTCCACCCCCGTTATGGAGGAGTACGTTCAAGAACTGTTGGAGAAAAAAGGTGATCCGAAGGGTGAAGCCCATCAATTTCTAAGGGAGGCTGTTTTGTGTTCCCAAGAAAGACTCGGAAAAGCTCAGAGTCATTCTGGACTTGTCGCCACTCAACAAGTTCATAGTGAATTGCAAATTCAAAATGCTAACACTGCAACACATAAGGACCTTACTGCCCAAGAGGGCATATTCCGTCTCTATAGACTTGTCAGACGCCTATTGGCACATTCCAATCAGCCATCGACTCTCCCCCTACCTAGGGTTCAGGCTACAACGAAGACTATACGCCTTCGGAGCCATGCCATTCGGGCTAAACATAGCCCCAAGGATTTTTTACGAAGCTTGTGAGCGTAGCTCTCAAACATTACGCCTAAAGGGAATTCAGGTAGTAGCCTACCTGGACGACTGGTTGGTGTGGGCAGCATCCGAGACAGAATACTTACAAGCTTCCAGTCAAGTGATCCAGTTCCTAGAGTACCTAGGCTTCAAGATCAACAGAAAAAAGTCTCGACTTTCTCCATCTCAGAAGTTCCAGTGGCTGGGAATCCACTGGGACATTTTGTCACACCGTTTCTCCATCCCGGCGAAGAAAAGGAAGGAGATAGCAGGTTCTGTCAAGAGACTTCTAGATTCCGAAAGGATATCAAGACGCGAGCAGGAGAGGGTACTGGGCTCTCTCCAGTTTGCTTCGGTGACAGACCCAGTGCTAAGAGCACAGCTAAAGGATGCAATCGGAGTTTGGAGAAGTTATGCATCAAACGCGCGAAGAGATCTGAGAAGACCAGCCGCTTCGGCTAAGTACTCTTCTCAGGCCTTGGTCCCAAGCCAGACATCTAAAGAAGTCGGTTCTTCTTCAGCCACCTCCCCCGTCGGTGACGATTCACTCAGACGCCTCGAAGGAGGGATGGGGAGGTCACTCTCATCGGAAAAAAGTCCAAGGGACTTGGTCCAAGCTATTCAAGACCTTTCACATAAAACTTTCTAGAAGCTAGGGCAGTGCTCCTTACCTTAAAGAAAGTCTCCCCGCGTCACTCGATCCACATAAGGTTGGTGATGGACAGCGAGGTAGTTGTGAGATACTTGAATCGACAAGGATCGAGGTCACCACCTCTCAACCAGGTGATGTTGGCCATCTTCCGATTGGCGGAAAAGAAGAAGTGGTACCTGTCGGCAGTTCACCTTCAAGGAGTCTGCAATGTGACGGCGGACGCTCTATCCAGGTTCACACCGATAGAGTCGGAATGGTCCTTAGACGCAGGATCATTCTCCTTCATTCTGAATCAAGTCCCAGAACTGCAGATAGACCTCTTTGCGACGAAAGACAACAAGAAGTTGCCCCTGTACGTGCCCCGTACGAGGACCCCTTAGCGGAAGCAGTGGACGCAATGTCCCTCGACTGGAACAGATAGTCCAAGATTTATCTGTTCCCTCCTCACAACCTTCTGTTGAGGGTCCTCAACAAACTGAGATCCTTCAAGGGGTAGCGGCAATAGTGGCCCACAAGTGGCCGAACAGCGTGTGGTTCCCCCTGGCATTGGAACTGTAGCTGAAGTTTGTACCGCTACCAGATCCAGTTCTGACCCAGCGAGTCCAGAAGTCAACTGTCTGCGCTTTATTACAGAAAACCCGGACCCTGCAGCTCATGATTTTCTCTCCCTAACGGTGAGAAAGCGTTTCGGGATTTCGAAAGCCAGCATAGACTTCCTTGAGGAATATAAGTGCAAATCTACTAGAAGGCAATATGAGTCATATTGGAGAAAATGGGTGGCCGTTTGTCAAGGCGAAGAATCCGCAGGAGATCTTGACAGACTTCTGCTTATCTTTCTTCTCCACCTCCATGGTCAAGGATTGGCAGCTAACACGATTTCAGCGTGTAAGTCTGCTTTGACAAGACCCATTCTATATGCCTTCCAGGTCGACCTAGGTAACGAGATCTTTAATAAAGTCCCGAAAGCCTGCGCTAAGCTCAGACCTTCAGCACCTCCAAAGCCCATTTCATGGTCTTTAGACAAGTTCTTCATTTCGCTTCTCTGTTGAGCAATGAAGAGTGTGCGTTAAAGGATTTAACAAAAAAAGTTATCTTCCTATTTGCACTCGCGTCCGGGGCCAGGGTTAGTGAGATTGTAGCCCTCTCGAGAGAGGCAGGTCGTGTTCAGTTCCTGGATGGAGGAGAACTGAACCTGTTTCCGGATCCTACGTTTCTCGCCAAGAATGAGTTACCCACCAACAGGTGGGGTCCCTGGAGAATCTGCCCTCTGAAAGAAGATGCATCTCTATGTCCAGTAGAATGCCTAAAGGTCTATCTTCATAGAACTTCAGACTTCAAGGGTAATCAACTATTCAGGGGAGAAACATCAGGCTCAAATTTATCTCTGAATCAACTCAGAGCGAAAATCACATATTTTATTCGCAGAGCGGATCCTGACAGTACACCCGCAGGTCACGATCCGAGGAAAGTTGCCTCATCCTTAAATTTCTTTAATTGTATGGATTTTGAACATCTCCGTTCATACACTGGCTGGAAGTCTTCCAGAGTGTTCTTTCGCCACTATGCGAAGCAAGTAGAGGAACTAAAGAGATCTGTGGTAGCAGTGGGTCGCGGTGTTAACCCTACTGTTTAACTCTGCGAGGAACAGTGGTCTTAATTGGGACGATTAATTCCAGGGTGAGTGTGTAGTTACATACTGTACTACAAACTAAGTGAGGGCACTGTGTTGCCCATGTAGACTGTTCCATTTCCGAAGGTGAACTTAGCATAAGTGCAGACATGTGTGCCGAGCATTTCTAACGCTAATGTCATTGATTTGTAATACAGACTTTTATGACTTTGATACCTCGGTATCTTAAGAGTGGCATTTAATGTTTTTTCTTTCAGACAAACAAGTTCTGTTTACTATCATACTTATGCTTAAAGTTTTGGGTTATCCTCTTCTTATGTATATATATATATATATATATATATATATATATATATATATATATATATATATATAATTGTGGTTAACCTGTCTATTTATTGCCTGTCAATAAACTGGTTCTTGAGAACCTTGCATCTCCTTCACCTGTGTCAATTTATTGGTATAATTGAGCATTCATCCTATGTACCTTATCTGGGATAATTCTAATAGAATTGTTCCTTTATGCAAGCTATGTTGCATTGGTTTTCCTCCTATGCGGATATAAAACCTTTGTCCAATACAAGTATTGTGCGGAGAATTGGTCGATATTTCATATTGACGCAGTGATTCTTTACAAACTATGCTTTACTTAATATAGGGCGAGACCACTATATTAGCTTGCCTGGTATTCATACATAGGTATATGTACTCTTCGAGACTTTTCCAGAGTCTAGTAGGACTCTTCCCTGTAGGGGGCAGGAAGCTCTAACATGGTTTATAGTTAGTTGAAAAGATGTATAACGGTAACATCTTAGGTCTCTAGGTCTAGTCGACCGGGAAAAATTACATCCGGGGAGTACGGCACGTTCTGAGAATCCACAGATACAGTAATGCTCTGGTATACTTCCATCAGGACGACATGGCTTGAGCCCAAAAAACGGATTTTGAGCAAAGCGAAAAATCTATTTTTGGGTGAGATGGCCATGTCGTCCTGATGGACCCGCCCTTGCCTTTCTAAGAAAGGGCTGTAGGACCCCTCCCTACATACAGTATCTGTAGCACCTCGTGTACGCTACAAGGAATACAGATGGCGCCAGGATTGGCGCCAGGCACGTATACGAATCGGATGTTAGGGAGCCTTGGGAGCGGCTCCCCCTTTTTCTTTCCCGAATTCGTTTCTTGCCAATCGCCTCCTACGAGACGAAATCTCTGTCCAGGATGCAGATTGCCATGTGGCGTGTCAAGAATACGTCCTCTGATATGTCGCGATATCCCTTTCAGGAGGGATATTCGCTCCAGGAGTTAGAATTCTGGTACCTTAAGGTAAATTCTCTGGGAATATCGCCGTAGTTGTAATATACCCTAGGAAGCTACCCTATAGGAACTTCCATCAGGACGACATGGCCATCTCACCCAAAAATAGATTTTTCGCTTCGCTCAAAATCCGTTATATATACAGTATATATATCATCGTCAGCCGTTACTAGTCCACTCAAGGACAAAGGCTTCAGACATGTTCTTTCACACTCGTCAGTTTATGGTCTTTCTATGCCAGTCTATATCCGCAAATTTTCTTAATTCGTCTATCCATCGTCTTCTCTTCCTTCCCCTGCTTCTTTTCCAATCTCTAGGGACTTTTCTTACATCTTGTTAGAATGTCCTCTTCTTCAGGTTGCTCTCGTAACCCTGTTAATCTTGTTATTGTTTCTTAGTGTTACTCCTATCTTTATTCTTTCCGTTGCTCTTTGAGATGTAACTAGCACGTTCTAAGGCTTTAATAAGGCTCAAGTTTCTGATGCATAAGTAATACCGGTAGAACTATCTGATTAAATACTTTTCTTTTTAGAGAAAGTAGTATTTAATGCTTCCTAATTTCTTTTTGTTTACCAAAAGGTCTCCATCCCATGCTTATCCTTCTTTTAACATCGGTCTCATGTCCTGGGGAAGCACTTACTGTCTGTCCTAAGTATATATATAGATTAACAATCTCTAGAGGTTTAGTTTATAACCCTTATATGTTGTCTCTACATTTTCTCTGAACCTTATTTATTTTACTCATATTCATATTCAGTCCTACATTTCTGCCTTCTTTATTCAAAGCTTCTATCATCTTTTGTAATTCCTCCCATGATTTACTAAATACACTTATGTTATCTGCAAGTCTTAAGTTGTTAAGGAATTCCTCATTAATGCCAAGGCATATTTTCCCAATCTAAATTCTTTAAAACATCGCGGCATGCTGTAAATAATTTATGAGAGATGGGAACTCCTGGTCTAACTCATTTATCAATGGGTATTTTCTCATTATTTCCATACTGTTTTAGGACTGCTGTACTTTCTTGTATAGATATCTTCAAATTTTCTCAAATATGATTCATCTATTCCTTGTCTTCGAAGGGCTTACATTATCGCTGAAGTTTTGACAGAAGCATAAGCTTTCTCTTAGTGTATAAATGCCATACATAGTGGTTTGTCATATTATAAATGACATGTATAAATATATATATATATATATATATATATATATATATATATATATATAAATTATATATATATATGTATGTATATATAATACTGTATATATATATATATATATATATATATATATACACATATATATATGTATATATATATATATATATATATATATATATATATATATATATATATATATATATATATATACACGCACATGCAAGATGTTGATTTGTAATCATGTTTATATTCATAATAAATACAAATAAGAAAATACTCTTTTAGGCTAGTATAGATGAACGTGTACTTAATGCGACCCTGCGAAAACCCATTAGGCTACTCGTAACCGATAGCGCCCTCTAGATCCCCTCACGCCAAAGCAGACGATTGATAGCATTTATCTGGAGAAGGTCATTAAGTCTGTTACTTACGGGAAAGTCGGCTGTTTTTAATACCGGACTTTATCGCCCTCTGTTGACCCAAGCTTAATGGCTTGAGTAAGGCAAGCGGTGTTGTGACGTAAAAGGAAAAACTCATGATTTATTCGCCATTTCCCTTTAAATGTATAGATAGGTTGCCCTGCAGTCAGGTGCCTGTATGTTGCCCCATTATGTTGAGGATATGGATGAGGAAATTGAGAAATGATTGGGGTTTAACCCAACATGACATGATGAAATCCACACCTGTTAGAACAGTTAATGTGTCTTGTTGTTAAGTGTTGATGATTACATTTGTCGTTAAAGGGAGGTCTTGTAGACTAGAGATAATCTCCCCTATATAATACAGAGGTAGTGTGGGAATATATATATATATATATATATATATATATATATATATATATATATATATATATATAGATAGATAGATAGATAGATAGATAGATAGATATAGATATATATATATATATATATATATATATATATATATATATATATATACTTTACATATATATACATACAAATATATATATAAATATATATACAAATATATATATATATATATATATATATATATATATATATATATATATATATATATACATACATATGTATATATACAAATTTATATATATATATACAAATATATATATATATATATATATATATATACACAAATATATATATACAAATATATATATATATATATATATATATATATATATATATATATATATATATATATATATCTTTCCTGTCATGTTGAGGGGAGAGAGAGGATTGTCATAACCTGGGTGGAGGTACCCCGAGAGGTACACTCGGAAACCCCAATCTCTCACAAATTGCCAAATCCGTTGGTTGTATTCAGGAAAGGGGGGTGGGGGTGGGGGCTGGAAGGGTTAAATGTGTGTGTGCGTGTACGTGCATATCTGTATAAACATTGGGTCGCGTACACTAGTGTATTAATATCTAATGTGTAGTTACAAATTCTGATATTTCATAAGTATTTCTTATTAGCTTCGATTAAACTGTCAACTCCTGATCCATTGACGTCATTCTCATTGTCACTATTTAATTTGGATAACAGGTTTCTCCACTCTCTCTCTCTCTCTCTCTCTCTCTCTCTCTCTCTCTCTCTGTTCTCAGACGTCAAATGTCCCTTGTGTTGACATAAGAATCAAGTTGTGTGTTTAGTTGTTGGTTAAAGTTTGATAAAACTGTAAACTTTATTTTTCAAGCCTTCAAGCACTTCATTTTGATAACCCCTTTGCCATTTAAAAGCAAACCCAATATTTCAATTCTTCATCTATTTTACGTAAGATCATCGAACCCTGTAATCAGTGACCCATTAATTAAATTCTTTATACTTTTTTATTTATAAAATGGTTTGTCTCTCGAATTCTTTATTATTAAAAAATGTATTTAAAAAGTTTTAGGTTCCACCTCTCTTCATCATAAACGTTTATAATTTTTTTTTTCAATTTTTTATCCGTCCTTTTTTCTTATGAATTATATTTATTAATCGTTTTTTTTTATGAGTAAACTCAATTTTGTCAAAGCTAATCATGTCACTCAATTGTTATTATTATTATTATTATTATTATTATTATTATTATTATTATTATTATTATTATTATCATTAGCTAAGTTACAACCCTAATTGGAAAAGCAAGATACTATAATCTCAAGGGGGGGGGGGGGGTCAACAGGGAAGAAAAGCCCAGTGAGGAAAGGAAATAAGGAAATAAATAAATGATATGAGAAATAATAAACTGATGTATGCCCATTTTGAACAGTAATGATTATGATAACAATAATAATGATAACGGTATAAAGGGTAATAGTTAAAAAAGTAATTACATACTGTTTAATTTCTCTTGTTGAAATAATACGAATACAATTTGTTTCCTTAGAGAATATTTTTCTCTTGTTATTATAATATTAATTATTCCTTTCTCTCTGTTGAATATATCATTGATAATAAACATATTATTAGTATTATTATTATTATTATTATTATTATTATTAGCTAAACTACAACACTAGTTGGAAAAGCAAGATGCTATAAGCCCAAGAGCTCCAACAGGGAAAAATAGCCCAGTGAGGAAAGGAAATAAGGAAATAAATAAACGATATAAGAAGTAATGAACAATTGAAATATAACGTTTTGAAAGCATTAACAACATTAAAACAGTTATTTCATATATAGACTATAAAAAGATTAATGTTATCCTGTTCAACATAAAACCATTTGCTGCAAGTTTGAAGTTTTTAGTTATTTCAATAATAATAATAATTTCAATAATTGATTATTATTATAATTTTAATTATTTTGATAATAATTTCAATAATTCTAATAATAATGATAATTTTTATAGTTTTGATAATTTTGATTATATAATATTCACTTGAGGCCAAATAAAACACATCTCTTAGTGTCAATTTTAATCTCTATTACCTATAGATTATTCTTGAACTATATTAACATATCACAGGAATGCTATTAACATAATCCTCTCTTTTATCAAACTACAAATACTATGATGAAAGCGAAATCACAACCGGATTGGTTCATACAGAAGAAACAAAACAAACTCTTCTAGTGCCTTGTGTATATATATACATATATACATATAAATATACATATATATATATACACAAGAAACAAAACAAAAAACTAAAGTTAGACTAAATAGCAACCAAAGAAATTAATGAGACTATAACATAAAAAGATCCTCCACCACAAATGAGAAATTTACCTGAGAAATTTAAGATAATTTCCTAAATTTATGGCGAGAGTTTCTTCTCATATTAATCTCCAATGTTAAAGAAAAAAGATCTGTGTGTCGTTAAAACTTATGTTATAAACTAAAGGTTTTGCAAACAACCAAAGGTAAGCTGTAAAAAATAAAAATTCTTAAAGGTTGCGTAGTTATTAGACATTGGAAGTCTAATCAAATGAGCATGCTGTCGTTTAGACATTGAAACTGATGCTTCATCTATTTTTTATTTTTTTTTTTATTATTTTAGACATTACGGTCTATTATCGTAAATGGCTAAATATAACTGTACTCATCACGATGTTGTCACAAATAATTAAAAGAAATCGGTGTTGTAAGCATTAAGACTTTGCGTAAATACCAAACTGGTGTTATAAACAATGGATGTTGGTACATATATTTCAGCCTGAAGATGCAAAATGACGACGTATAAAAACAATAACAATTTTCGCTGGAAATACAACTCATATACAACGTAATTTGTATTATGCATTTACGTCCTATTTTGGTAATGTAACATTTTCAACCATTTTTTTTCGAGAACAAAAAAAGCTTTTGCTCAAAATGAAAAACTAAATTTAAAAATACAACATAAATGAGAAAACGAAATATTCAGCTCGCAAGTGATGCCAACGTTGATTTTCTCCTAGAAAAGATAATGATTTTTTATTTTTAGATTATTTTTCTCTCATTTCGTCAAAAACTTATATTTCAAGCAATAACGCGTTTTTGGGCAAACGAGAGTGCGTTGATTAATTGTGTTTATAAAGAATATAATAGAATGATTAGTTGTATAATTTGAAAGGATCGACAAGGGATTGAAGAAGAAGAAGAGGGAAGCAATGTCCTTTAGAACTTTTTTGAAGTAGGTTATAAGTTGTTTAATATATACATACACACATATATATATATATATATATATATGTATGTATGTATATGTATATATATACATATACATATATATATATATGTATGTATGTATATGTATATATATATATATATATATATATATATATATATATATATATACATACATACAGTATATACATATATATAGTTTATACAGTGTATATATACATACATATAAATGTACTATATATATATATATATATATATATATATATATATATATATATATATTTATATATGTATATATATATATATATATATATATATATATATATATATATATATATATATTTATATATGTGTGTATACGTGCATGTTTGCGTGTGTGTGTGTGTGTGGAGAACAATGATTATTGATACATTTCGCAGGATAATGGAAGTGGCTGATTCAAATAGGTATTCAAGAGTTAATAACTAGGTGATTTAAAGTCAGCAAATGTTACTCACAGAATAGAAGGAAGATAGCAGGGTACGTGCAAAAGATATTGAAGAGAACTTCATGAATCTGAAATTTGGAATGTATTATAGGATTGTTGAGGTAGGGATCCTATAGAGAAGTGACGTAGGATTCTGAGCCTATGAAAAATGTAATATAATGGGGAAAAGGGCCTCAGTATCGAGAAAGCGCTAGAGTGCTAAGGGGATTCAAGATGCAGGTTATGAGTCTTTTGCGGAGGTGTATGAAACAACTGTGGATTTACTGTAAAAAGGAGTTCTTCCAGGAGTTAATAGCTGAATGATGAATGTAACAGTCACTAATTTACTGGCCTCTTTTCTAGGCCCATGCCATGTTGAGGTATTATATGTAAGTGTGTGATTGATAATACGGAAATGTTAAAGAAATTTTGAAAGGGGAAAACCAGAGCAATGGGGTAAATTTTATAATGATCATATGCTTTTATCGCATAGGATTTTATCAAAATAATGTAAAACTTGAAACATATCTATATTAGAATAAGCGAATTTATGTAGACATTTGCTATTATGATTTCTGTAAGCATATTTTCAGTAAATATTCATTTCAAGTGTCTTACTATATAAATTACAGTATCTATTGAGAAAGGTAAGGTGAAAAAGCCATTGTTCAACGGTTATAATTGATTGTTCTTCGATATAGATTGTCCAACAAATTAGTTGCCTTTGAAAAGAATTTTTTTTTTCTTTTTTTTTTAGATCCTTTTTGTTTCCATAAACATATATCATTTCCTATCAGAAGGAAAAAAGCTAATCCGTATCCTATACCGTAAGCTAATCAACATTAAAGTATACATTCAAGTCAGTTATCTCTGAAGAGCAAAAACAAAACTGGTTCTAAAAAGCTATCATTCGTTAACTTCAAATTTCTTTAAGAATCAAATAATCATATATTTAATTCAAGAGAAATTTTTCAAAACAAGTTAAGAGATCGAAAAACTTAAACAGGACATTTAATTTTGATAGTTGGTTCCGTAAGAAGTTCAGAATTAGTTTTCCTCCTGAAATAATGATTAACCTCAAAGAAGACACTAGTGCTTGTTGATTCGGATTCCGCACATAACTAATCCCTAAAATTTCAGATCTTTCTTCAGCTGCACTGTTATAAATTTGCATAAAAAACGCTAAATGTCTAACAACACTTATTCCAGAATTTTTACCGTTTTAAACGGATATATTGACGTAAAAGAGTGATATTACGGTCACTAACCCGTAACCGATAATAACAAACTAAGGTAAAATTACGGTCGCCTGTATTTACTGAAATTCTGTTGAGAACAGTATATTTTTACGAAGATTTTCCGATTAAAATCACTGTTTTTTTTTTTTCTTACAGATAATTCCAGTAATCAGTTCTGGAGGATTTAGAATAGTTTCCATTAAACTAAAGAGTTTTTTTCAGACCAATTCTTATCCACCAATCCAATGCTTTTCATGCCATTCTTTAATCATTCCTAAATATTTCAGATGAATCATGTCAACTAAATTAACATTATAGATTCATTACCAATCTTGATAATTTCATAGAAATCTATATGAAGTATTCTCTATCTATCATTTCCCAACATTTCAAACTAGTCCCTATAGAGCATACTGTGCATTTCCCACCAATCTTGAGCATTAACATCACTAATCCTCATGATTCTATCCAAATGGTTTTAGGCATGTCATCACTACAAAATCAGAAACGGCTGGAAATAAATTCTTCGTAGCCAATTCCATTTATAATTCAATTAATTAGAATTTTCACAGTAGAATCTTGAGCTCAGAAACAGCTGGAAATAACATCATAGCCAATCCCTTAAGTTATAATCCAATTAATTAGAATTTTCTCGGTAGAATCTTGAGCTCAGAAACATCTGGAAATAACATCATAGCCAATCCCTTAAGTTATAATCCAATTAATTAGAATTTTCTCGGTAGAATCTTGAGCTCAGAAACAGCTGGAAATAACATCATAGCCAATTCCTCAAGTTATAATCCAATTAATCAGAATTTTCTTGGTAGAATCTTGGAAACAGAAACAGCTGGAAATAACATCGTAGCCAATTCCTTAAGTTATAATTCAATTAATCAAAATTTTCACGGTAGAATCTTGAGCTCAGAAACAGCTGGAAATAACATCGTAGCCAATTCCTTAAGTTATAATTCAATTAATCAAAATTTTCACGGTAGAATCTTAAGCTCAGCCGTCCGGCGATGACCTCTGGTGTGTTTTCTCAGCAAGACGAGGTCATGCAAGGTCAGACCTCGCCAGGTCCTGAGGCCCTTCATCACGTGAAGGTTTTCACAGGTGTCCACCAAGAGACGCGCCGTTGACAGGCCTAGGACGCAGTTGTAGAACTCGAGCACCTGTTCGGGGAAAGATTGGTTGAGGATCAGGATTGGATTATGCGATATCTAGGATATTAGATGTCTGATTGATTATTATTATTATTATTATTATTATTATTATTATTATTATTATTATTATTGATGACTGATTGGTTATTATTATTATTATTATTATTATTATTATTATTAGCTAGTTGGAAAAGCAGCATGCTATAAGCCCAAGGATTCCAACATGGAAAATAGCCTAGTGAGAAAAGGAAATAAGGAAATAAATAAACTACAAGAGAAGTAATAAACAATCAAAATAAAACCCTATATGAACAGTAACAACATTAAAATAAATCTTTTATATATAAACTATAAAAAGAGACTCATGTCAGCCTCTTCAACATGAAAAACATTCGCTGTAAGTTGATGTTTTGATTAGAAAATGACTAGTAGATTCGATAATGCATTTACACAGTACGATTTGCTGGCTAAAACACGGACTAGTTAGTTAACACAATAGACTCGTTACGCATAGAATGGTTAGTTTACTAACGGCTAGTAAGCAGGATATGCTGATTGATTTTTATTATATGATTCGTATAATAATAAGGATATTGATTAGCTGATGGGTGATAGGTTGATATCATTATTACTTGGTAAGCTACAACTTAAGTTGGAAAAGCGGGATGCTATAGGCCCAAGGGCTCCAGGAGGGAAGATAGCCCAGTGAGGAAAGGAAATCAGGAAAAACTACAAGAGAAGTTTAAAAACAATCATTAATATGGTAATGGGATGTTAAAGAAGTTTATTTGACTGTATAAATATGATTAGCAGTTTAATACTATTGATTGGATGGCTGGAAAGTTTCAAAATTTTGTAGCAGAAATTCGCGAAAGTCCAAATATAGAAATCAGTTAGTTGTTTGAGGTTGACTTTTATTAACAATGAGATCTGTCAATCAACTGAATTATTTCTATCTACTACTTATTTTAATATTTGCAATCCAAAATTATTTTATATCTGCTATTCTTATTGCAAGTGGCATGATCCAATTTGTTTATGCAGTTCATGAATAAAAAATTCATTGCTGAGTACAAATTTGCAACAAAAAAATTATTTTATATATTTTCTTATTTGAGCTGGAAGGATCTGCATGTTCTTTTGTTGTTTAATAAAAAGAAAATCATTGCAGAATCCAAATTTGCAAGTAAAAAGACTTTTATATACTCTTCATATAGTAAATGACAAGATCTGCTTGACTTTTGCAATTCATAAATAAAAAAAAAAATTCATGGCAGATTCCACTGCAAAACTTTAAAAAAAAAAAAAATATAGACAAATCTCTTGATACTGTAAATGACATGATTTGATTTGCAATTCGTGAATAAAATAATCATAGCAGAATCCACTACAAAATCTAAAAAAAAAAAGAAAGTAGACCTATCACTCAAATGCAAACAGTAAAGCAATCAAAGGACCTTACAAAGAACCTTATTAAGCCCTGACCTCAAGTCGCCTCATGCGATTATAAGAGAGGATTTCCAGCAGGTCGTTCTCCACGATGGGCGTCGGCCTCAAGACCAGCCTCTTCAACAACTGGGTTTTCTTCAGCGCCGCCACGATTCCTTGGCGCATGAGGGCGAAGTCCTTCGCCCACGCCTTCGGTCCGACTCCCGTCATGCAGTCAACCTCGAATATCTGAAAGGAGGGAGATGATAAGAGGCCTTTGAAAGGCGTTGGTCTCATTCACTTTGTTGGTTCTTTTCCGAATCGCTTTGATATTTTGCCATTCACGTGTGTTTCACTCAGTTGGTGTCATTATATATATATATATATATATATATATATATATATATATATATATATATATATATATATATATATGTGTGTGTGTGTGTGTGTGTATGTATGTATGTGTGTGTGCGCGTGTATGTGTCTGTGTCTGTCTGTGTTTATTTATTTGTCTTTATAACCTTCAAAAAAAAGTTTTTTTCCTTCATTTCAATTATTATGATATTTTGAAATATTATCATTACTATTATTATAATTATTATTATTATTATTATTATTATTATTATTATTATTATTATTGTTCCTGTTGTTGTTGTTACAGAAAGACTAAGTTGCTCAAAAGATTATTTTTTTTTTATATATGTTAACCCCATTTACTTGCAATTAAAAGCGAAATAAAAAATCAGCCAGGAAATTTTATTTTATAAACTTGGAAACGAATTTGTTTGACTGGCATATATAGGTGTTAATTTTCGTTATATTCATTTTACTACATCACGGTAGGTTTCCAGTAAAGGGAAAAATTATATACCAACAAATTAATATTTTATGGCTAATAAAGACAATGAGCTGAGTAAAATATTCATATATATAATGTTCACCTGAGAAAACAGTGTGTATTTTTGCTAGCACAATTGAATTTTTTTTTTTTGGGGGGGGAAAAGGTGAAAGTGAGTTATTTGAAAATGATTATCAAAATATCTTTCGGTTAGTTTTGTGTTAAAAACAGTTGTTTGATAAAATGCGAGGAAACTGTCCCCTTACTTCCACACACACACACACACACATATATATATATATATATATATATATATATATATATATATATATATGTGTGTGTGTGTGTGTGTGTGTGTGTGTATATATGTATGTATATATATATATATATATATATATATATATATATATATATATATATATATACACTAATATATATGCACATAGATATATATAAATATATGTATATATATATATATATATATATATATTCTCTCTCTCTCTCTCTCTCTCTCTCTCTCTCTCTCTCTCTCTCTCTCTCTCTCTCTCTCTCTCTCTCTCTCTCTCTCTCTTTCCGTGCCTGAGAAGGAAATACGTAAATATATATTATAATGTGTCTCGTAATTATATTTTACTGATATATTATATATTCTTCATGGTATTTCTTTCTTGTTTCAGGACAATAATAACGTACAACAAAATATAACATTTATAATATCATGCTTATTCATAACTGTATTTTATCATCAGTATTATTATAATCACTTTCGATTTTAAACTTATGCACAGGAAATACAGCAATATCTTTTGTTCATAATGCTTTATTTCATATGATATTTTTGTTAGGAAAATAGAAGAATAATGTAACCAAAGTATAAGCGTTTACTTAATGATTTACTGAAATATTAACCTTTTCCGGAACATTTTCTCGAACATTTTCCCAGATAAAGCAGTAATTCATCAAGAAAATTACGTTAACTGCTAGTTTGAAAATCTAGCCACATTCATTCTTTTATCAATAAATACGCTATATCTAACGACTTTTTTCCGCTAATTTGGCGAACGCTACAATCTAGTTGCGGTCTATTAAATTTCTTATTCCTGATCTAGATATTAATATCTGGCACCGTCGTTCAATTAGTTCTTTATGCATCTTCCCATAGAGTTTTCATAACTCTGACCATTCTTTGCATTCAGATTTTTTTTAGACAGTACCATCCTGCTTGTAATAGTAGGTATGCAGTTAATTCATAGAGTCAAGCCCTCTCCATCATGAGGCTCTATACTACACAGTATTCTAGAAGTTTTATTCCAGCTATGACCAAATTGTTGAATGGCCTTCCTGATTAGGCAGTTCAATTTGTGGAACTTCAAAAGTTCAAACATGCAGCAAATGCTTTTACATTGAACAGGCTGACATAAGTCTCTCTCTGTAGTTTATATATGAAAGATCTATTTTATTATTGGGACTGTTCCTAAAAGATATATTAATTGTTCATTATTGTTCTTGTAGTATTATTTCCTTATTTCCTTTCCTCACTGGGCTATTCTTTCCTCTTGAAGCCTTACGGCTTATAGCAGCCTGATTTTCCAATAAGGGTTATAGCCTAGCTAGTAATAATGTAACAATGGTCACTCACGGTCAATATCCTAAAAATTTCCATTAAAGAAACGGTAAATGCCTGGCAACATTTATTCCATGATTTTTACCGTTTTTACCGATATAGTGACGTAAAATATAATAACCAAGTATGGTAAAATGACGGTCGCCTGTATTTTACTGAAATACGGATGGGAACAGTCTATTTTTACGGAGAATTTCCGATTAGAATTACGTTTTTTTTTTTTTTTTTAAGTGTATGTCATCAGATAACATCAAAGTCATTAACATTCCTCTTCAAAAGCTACTTGAGGCAACAATAGAAAATACAGGTTGATGAACATTGATAGTTTAATGTTAAAGAACAATGAACAAGATGAAAAAATATTCAAGTGTTGATCAATTTTCTTGAGCCCAATTCGTGGAATATTGAGAAAGTACAATAGTTTTACATCGGAGAGCTGTTAAAAACGAACTAGGAAATTTAGTTAAGTTTATCATCAAGAAATCAGTATCAAGGATTTTGGGGATTAAATGGAAAATGTCATACAAAATTCTAGCATCCGTGCGTAGGCTCAATGAGGTTCGTCAAACTATTTAAGAGTAAGTGTCTGGCTGTTTAAACTTATATTTCTCTTGATAGCTCAGTTGGTAGAGTCCTCATAGGCATGGTTTCGGCTGAGTGGCACGAGTTAGAATCTCTGCCCAACCAGAAGCTATTACCATAAATGAATTCCAGTGGATATATATTCCCAAGGTAGAACTCGGTATCAAATGCCATTGTGGTTGATTTTATATATATATATATATATATATATATATATATATATATATATATATATATATATATATGTGTGTGTGTGTGTGTGTGTATATACATATATATATATATATATATATATATATATATATATACATATATATATATATATGTATATATATATATATATATATATATATATATATATATATATCCGGTAACGCACAGCCCTCCCCGTCCCTTGGGTAGGGAAGAGAGGAAGTAGTCGTACACTGATTAGAGATGTGCGTGCATTTAGCCGTTATTTTTAACGGGTTGCGTACACTATAGTAATTTTCTTTTAGCGATGCATATTTGCACCGACTCGCGGCGGTGCCCTTTTAGCTCGGAAAAGTGTCCTGATCGCTGATTGGTTAGAATTATCTCGTCCAACCAATCAGCGATCAGGACACTTTTCCGAGCTAAAAGGGCACCGCTGCTAGTCGGTGCAAATCTGCACCGCTAAAAGAAATTGACTATAGTATATTTAGATAAATGAAGACGTCTTAGAGTTGATTTTGTAGCTAATCTTATGATGATTAATCTCATTGGCCTTCCATGTAGAAAAAACTACTGTTGGTAACAAGAAAAAATTACAGTTCCCGTTTGCCCGTTTGTCTGTTTATATATATATATATATATATATATATATATATATATATATATACATATATAAGAAGGCTTATTTAGTATAATTACCATTTTATAGCATTATTTACATGAAAGGTTGGTTCTGCCAGAAGCCCTCAGTGAAAATCTGTCATAATAAATGTTGATTTTAAAAGATTTAAGAGCTTAGATTTTAAAGAAAATTTACGGTAAATGTTTTATGCATTGTATAAAGTTTTAAAGAAGAAAGTCCGAAGTGTATGGAAGATCTCAACAGAATCGATTATATAGTTACTACGGGAGCGCGCATGTGAACAGCAGAACACCCCCTTCCTCCAATGGTCTAGCAACCCCCTACCCAGGGTCCCCCTTCCTGGGTCACCGATTTTCATTTCCTGGCAATATACATCGATTGCTCAGCTACGTTGGATAAATACTTGGGCTTCATTTACCCAGTCCTTCGTATGATGATATTGAAGATATTTGTTAAACGAAGAGTAGAAAAGCAAGTCATGCATAATTAAGTAGACCAGAGTAAACTCGCGTTGAGTCGCACCGGTTTTTTTTTTCTTTCTTTCTTTTTTTTTGGCATCGTGAGGATAAACTAGAAGTCTTGAAAAAAACAGGTAGAATATTTAAACGTTTTCCCGGTTAAACAGAAGCCCGACCACAAACGCGAAGAAAAGCGTATACAGAGATTCGCTCGGTTTCGAAATCATTCCGAAATAATTTGGGATTTATTTTTCGCAGGTCTCTATGGGAGATGGTTATATAAAAGAAAAGCACTCGTTGGCATCTCAACCCCGTGCAGATGCCATTTTTGCTTGAGTATGGTGCTAGGTAGGTCTAGAAGACCGGTATGTTTATGTAGGTACTTTAGGTAGGTCTACGTTAAAATAATTTTAAATTAAGTTACTTTCACCTTAATTATATAATAGCCACAGTAAATCATAAAAAAATATATTTAAATTCATATCTTAGATATTTTCCTCACAAATACAACGTATCTAGAAACATTAGAAACCGAGTTCACCGTCTCACCCGACTTATGCGAACCCATTTACCAGCCACTAACAAGAATTAAATTGCTATTAATTATGTGATAACAGTTTCACTATGAATTGCAGTTCATAAATCAACACTATTATAAATATTTATCAATTATCAAGCAGCCATTCATTATCAGTCTTCGGTATGTGTGCAAACAACACCCATACATATACATACACGCATACAGTACCCCCCCTCTCTCTCTCTCTCTCTCTCTCTCTCTCTCTCTCTCTCTCTCTCTCCATTTCAATTCCCCCAAATCTCGTGTCCATCACCGTCACCACGCCGCCACTTAACCGACAATGGAAACCAGCTTCCCATAAAACCGGGTTGCTTTGCAAGCCTTCCAAAACACGTGATATGTGGAGAGAGAGAGAGAGAGAGAGAGAGAGAGAGAGAGTTGGATCTTAATTCCAAGAATTTCGGGATCCAAGGGGAGGGCCCCAAAGAGAGAGAGAGAGAGAGAGAGAGAGAGAGAGAGAGAATTTTGTTTATTTCATATTAAGACCACGGTTAGATCCAGTTCCTATTTTCTTAATACATATGTAATTGATTTTCATGGTAGATCTCTCTCTCTCTCTCTCTCTCTCTCTCTCTCTCTCTCTCTCTGTAGCACCACATATAAAATTATAAAAAAAGAATATTTCAGCTTATACTGCATGTTTACCAAACCATAACTTTATTCAATTGTTCTGTAGGCCTAACCAATTAAGCATTGACTACTGCTTCCTCCAGACCCAAGTATTCACGAATGAAGGAAAATACGAACAATGGAAAAGCTTAACTATAAAATAAATCCCACCGAGGCAGCAATTATTATTATTATTATTATTATTATTATTATTATTATTATTATTATCTTCGTGAAGCGAAGTTTATGCTAATAATTTATAGACTGAATAAATATTTTTAGAGGGAGTGAACATAATTGAAGTACAAATCAATGATGACCGTAGGTGTTGTGACGCCAAATTTCATAAAACATTTCACAATGTATTTTTTGTTTTTTATTTACCCTTATGCATAATTTTTACGAAGTACGTAAAGAAATTCACAGAATGTTTGTATATTAGCTCATGTTTGTACCCGCACGTCTATATTTAAACATCAAACCGGCAAATGTTTATGTAAGCACAGAGGAAGTTATTTCCCAACCTCCTTTGGATGTGAAATTTTATACGCTCCCAATGTTGAGTTATAGGAGGATGCTTATCACAAGTTTTAATAGTAATTTGATTATATTTAACTCTACGTGCACAACAAATGCACAAGCGTTACTTATCTGCGTGTACAAAGGTGCACGATTGTGTTTAAAATGCACGTACTTCTCTGCGCGTACAAAGGTGCACGAATGTGTTTAAATGCACGTACTTATCTGCTTGTACAAAGATGCACGAATGTCTTTAAATGCACGTGCGCAAAGATGCCCAAGCGTTATTTATATGCAGGTGCACAAGATGCACGAGTGTATTTATCTACACGTGCACAAAGGTGCACAAGCGCTATTTATGTGCATGTGCACAAAGATGCATAAGCGTTATTAATATGCACTTGCAAAAAGTTGCACGAGTGTATTTATCTGCATGTGCACAAAGATGCACAAGCGCTATTTATATGCACGTGCACAAAGATGCACAAGCGTTTATTAATATGCACGTGCACAAAGATGCACAAGCGCTATTTATATGCACGTGCACAAAGATGCACAAGCTTTTATTAATATGCACGTGCACAAAGATGCACAAGCTTTTATTAATATGCACGTGCACAAAGATGCACAAGCGTTTATTAATATGCACGTGCACAAAGATGCACAAGCTTTTATTAATATGCACGTGCACAAAGATGCACAAGCGTTTATTAATATGCACGTGCACAAAGATGCACAAGCGTTTATTAATATGCACGTGCACAAAGATGCACAAGCTTTTATTAATATGCACGTGCACAAAGATGCACAAGCGTTATTCATATGCACGTGCACAAAGATGCACAAGTGTTTATTAATATGCACGTGCACAAAGATGCACAAG
>NC_090757.1:47863078-47913078 GCF_036898095.1 Palaemon carinicauda | reverse complement strand
CATCACCACCACACCAACAGATATACTCTGGGTAAATATAACGCGCGGCACTGAGAGGTGGTTGCCAACATCTTAGTGACCTGGACAACACGCGGAGAAGAGAGAGAGAGAGAGAGAGAGAAGAGAGAGAGAGAGAGAGAGGTGCCACTCACTCATCTGGGGGGAAAACCGGAAGAACTGGGGCAGTGGCACTAGTGGAAGCAGGTTGCGGTGCCCTCCCCCCTGGGGGGGGGGTGTAAAAACAGTGATTGATAGTTCTCGATTACAATTTATTAACTAATCAAGTTTTTTTTTTTTGCTTTAGAAATGTATAAATGTTTCTATGAAATGTATGAATGTTACAAAATATTCACACAATTCTGTCACATTAAAATGTATTTTCCGTATGTCAGTTTTTTCAGTTTACTACCATATCCAAATATTATTTATAAGAAACAAACATTTAATAACTACAGATACAGAACAAACAAAATCGTCCTTTACATACAAACAATTATATTTATTTCCTAGGTCAGCCTCGCATCACGGAAAGTCATAATTGATTGACCGATGCCAGATTGTGAAATTATATAAAGAAAAATGTTAGTCAGATTCTCCAGATATTAGAAAGATCCTAATTTATCACGATAACCAATTGGGTATAATTTTCTTAACTCACTGTCCCATACCAAGAGTTTGTTCCTCATAATGGTGCAGTACTTTAGGTATTATTAATATCATTATTATTATTATTATTATTATTATTAGTAGTAGTAGTAGTAGTAGTAGTAGTAGTAGTAGTAGTAGTAGTAGTATTAACCAAGCCACAACCGTAGTTGGAAGAGCAGAATGCTATTAGAAAGGACTCAAAAAAGCAAAAATATCCCAGTGAGGAAAGGAAATAAGAAAATAAATGAACTACATCAGACGTAATGAATACCTAATATGAAATATATCAATATCAGTAACAAGGTTAAATAAATCACTCATAAGTAAATTATAAAGAGAGACACATCAGCCTGTTCAGAATAACATTTGTTGCATATTTCTCTTATTTTTTCAAAGTTTTTATAGTTTGTATGTGAAAGATTTCTTGAGATATTTTTTTTGGTAATTTTGATTATGAATTACTTGTAATTTCCTTATTTGCCTTTCCTCACTGAGCTATTTTCCTCGTTGGAACCCTGGGGCTTATAGCAGTCTGCTTTTCCAACTAGGGGGTGTAGCTTAGCAAGTATTTTTAATAATAATAATAATAATAATAATAATAATAATAATAATAATAATAATAATAACGTATAGCTCGCAAAACTCCACCGGATGTGGAATGTTGATATGAATGACATTATATTGGGTACTGCATGCCATTGTGTGATTGTCACTGGCCTACTTCAAGATATATTTATATCTGAAGGAAGTACAAACTTGCTTGGTAAGAACCACTGACGCTTAAACCTCATAAAACACAAACACACACACACACATATATATATATATATATATATATATATATATATATATATATATATATATATATATATATATATATATATATATATATATATACAAAGAGAGAGAGAGAGAGAGAGAGAGAGAGAGAGAGAGAGAGGAGAGAGAGAGAGAGAGAGAGAGGGAGAGAGAGAGATATTATTTACAAGAGCTACGAAGATATTAAACTCAAAGTTTAAATCATGCGTTAGTATAAAGTTCATACTTGGGTATTATACTTAACGGTTATAAAATGATTATCTTTATCATTTATATTTTCTAGTTTCGCACATGAAGTGTGCTTGACAGGTGGCAGTGCTCTTCAACATTGCTCATTAATTCTTTAATTTGATAAAGTAGTTATTTGAAAGTCTTGTATCACACACACGGTCTGTGTATCGCCGTGATCATTAAAACTGCACTGGTCAAGGCTAGCCGTATTAGGTTGGTTTGCTGTGAGCGAACAGACCAAAAGTCTCTAACCATCACTAATCCCGTACTGGCTAGCGTGGTGATGAAAACTGGCCAAACTCCAGTCATGAATAAAGACATGTCTGAGGCCTTCGTCCTGCGGTGGACTAGAAACAGCTTCATTATATATATATATATATATATATATATATATATATATATATATATATATATATATATATATGTATATATACAGTATATATATATAATGTTTTTAATTATATGTACATATACGTGCGTACGTGTTTGTGTATGAGAGAGAGAGAGAGGAGAGAGAGAGAGAGAGAGGAGAGAGAGAGAGAGAGGAGAGAGAGAGAGAGAGAGAGAGAGAGAGAGAGAATTCTTTTAAAAGGCTATTTTAAACAATAGGATGCCTCGACAATTTTCTCTCTCTCTCTCTCTCTCTCCTCTCTCTCTCTCTCTCTCTCTCTCTCTCTCTCTCTCTCTTCTCTCTCTCTCTCTCTCTCTCTATATATATATATATATATATAGAGAGAGAGAGAGAGAGGAGAAGAGAGAGAGAGAGAGAGAATCAATCTTTTAAAAAGCTATTTTAAACAATAGCATGCCTCGTCAATTCTCTCTCTCTCTCTCTCTCTCTCTCTCTCTCTCTCTCTCTCTCCTCTCTCTCTCTCTCTCTCTCTCTCTCTCGTATTTTTCTGCACAATTCCTTTAACGGATATAACTGTCTTGATTGCAATATTATCATATCTAATTTTAAATGGAATTTCGTTTATATTACTTTGACGAATCATCCAACATTTAGTGCCAGTGATTGGCTTCACTAGAACCTTTTCATCTCAATCTCCTTTCTTCTCTTTTTTTTCTATTCGTATTTATCCGGATATTTAGCTTATTCTTTCTCGCTTTCTCTTCGTAGCCTACTGCTCTTTATGATTCTTCTGATATTAAGTTCAAATTAATTCCCTAAATGTTAGTAGAGATTTAAAGAAATATTATCGTTATTGTTTCCTTTATGAAAACTGTCGGACCCAAATTTGTTAATTTTTGTTAGTTATTTTTATACCTGATAATTGTATTTTGTATTTCAAATTTCCCTTGAGGAGAGAAACATTGAAATGTGTCACTCGTAAAATTAAAAAAAATAATATTATTAACGTTAAGAGCTATAAAGTGATTGACATACCAGCTAAATCGAACGCATAAAAGGCGCTTAGCATTTGTTGAAGGTTAATAAGAAATAACCAGTGCTACCAGATATGGGTATTTATTCCTAGATTAGGGGATTTTGGGTATCTGATGGGGATATTCTGTACAAATTTCTAAGAAGAAACAGAAATGAGTAAACCTTTATATGGTTGTGATTAGTTTGCTTGCACTAACTGTATATGGAGTATAGTGAGTAATTTCTATATTAGGAAAGCTTACATGGTCAGAGGAAAATATATTTGTGGAAATGGGGATTTTTGAGTTGTTTTGGGAATTTTTTATCATGAGTTTTGGGGATTTTTAGACTAACACATCTGGCAACGCTGGTTCAAACAGCTCGTTAACAGGGTCGTTAGAGCTTGGTCCTAGCCACATACTACACTCGCTCAGTTATCCTTTTACAGCAGTGACTTTATACAACCATTTGCCGGTCTACGAGCTACTGGTATAGACGAATCTTCAACCAATCAATTTTCCGGTGTTCCTTTTGTGCGTAAGTAATTATTTATGTTACTTTTAAGAAAGGTTATGGGCATTTGAAGCTCTTATATATGATGGGATTATTTTTTGCAGTACTAATTATTTGAACCAAGCTGTACCTTGATTGGCGTTTTTAGATCTTTCACATCCCCCATCCCAAGAGTGTAGGCTACTTGTAGTACATTATATACAGTTTTTCAGAAAAAAATAGTGATTGTCTTAATATTATTTGACCCCCTCCCCAAGAGTATAGGCTAATATAACTCTGACTTGACATTAGTATAGATATAATATACAATCTTTCAGAGAACTGGCGATTTTCTGAATATTATAAGTAGATTTTTGGGCTCAAGCCATGGCGTCCTGATGGAAGGTTCCTTTTTGGTAGCTTCCTTGGGTATATAACTACTAAGATATTCCCAGAGAATTTAACCACAGGTTATCACAGAATTCTAACTTCTGGAGCGAGTATCCTAAAGGTTTCCCTTTAAGACATCGTATATCAACAGGGGACGCATGTATTAACGCGCCACATAGCTATATGCACCCCATACAGAGTTAACACTTCGATATGGAGGGACAGAGAATAGCTGGGGAGCTGTTCCACAGCTAATCTCGTCCGTGGCTACTTTTGGTACTCGAGACGTAAACAAACGGGCGCCATTGCTAAATGACGTCACGTCCGTCCTCATCCTTCATTTAGTAGCTCGCCTTACTAGTCGGACTTTTCCCTGTGTGATCTTTATCGACTTGCATCTTAGCCATGTCTCTACCCTCGGCCTCGCCTTCTTCTGGAAAGTTGAGTACAAGGTTCCAGTATTGTTTAAATAAGCTCTGACTGTAAAGTAACTTTTACTTTTCGAGATATTTGATGTTTTGTGGCAGAGCTGTGCCTCGACCGGACCGGCCATTTTATGGCGTCGCTGTTGTTTTACATGCCTTATTTAGATAGCCTCAACAGCGTTTTCCGGCCTCATTAACTAATCGATACTATTAGTTATTTAGTCTTCATAGCTAGGAACTTTTATATCGTGTTTTGACGCTTTATTATCGGTCATCAACTGACCCCATACCAGTTGGCTAGTATAGGCCTAGGCCTGAGCGCCTATATCAGTGTTCATGCATGATATTTATCAGTGATCCTAGGTTTATTTATGAAGATAGTGGCATTATTTTACAATACTATTGACTGTGATGCAAGTGTTTTCGCCTTCAGGGACCATATAAGGGACAGGTTAGATAGTGTGTCTTTCTAACCTAACCTACAAGTAGGACCCCTTTATGCTTCCTTCATCCCCTGCCTTAGGGCATCCCCTCTGTGTAGCCTTGCTCCCCCTACCACGTAAGGGGATCAAGCTCATATCAGAGTATTTTATCGCTTCTCTGTCCTCCCTAAGGAAATGATCCCCCCTTAGGGTTGCGTCCGAGAATGAGGAACGGCTAGTCCTTCCTCTATTGCTGGGGCTAGGTCTCCGACCTTCCCTGCAATAGCGATACGTCTTCCATCCTTCCTAGTTCAGGGTGTAACATCCCTGCTCTAGGTTAGGTTTTGGAGGGGTTAGTTCTGTACCTTGCTGAAACGATACCCATGCACCGTTTTCAGACAGGCTGCCTTACCTTAGGCTAGGGAGTGTCCTCCCTTCCTTGGTGGCCGCTCTGGTACAGAACCTCCTCCACAGAAGACCCTTCTCTTCTCCCCTCCCCACCTATCTCTTGTATGGCCTAGCCTATACTTAGGCTATACTTAGGTTAGTCTATACCCATCGCCCGAGGATTGTTTAAAATCCTGCAACAAAGTCACCCAGTTCCTAGAACACCTGGGATTCAAGATAAACGCGAAGAAATCCCGCCTCTCTCCAGCTCAAAGGTTCCAATGTCTAAGAACCCAGTGGAACCTTCAGTCACACCGCCTTTCCATCCCCCAGAAGAAAAGGAAGGAAATAGCAGGGTCTGTCAAGCGACTGCTGAAATCCAAACGGATCTCGAGACGTCAGCAGGAACGAGTTCTAGGCTCTCTACAGTTCGCCTCAGTGACAAACCCAGTGCTACGTGCACAGCTAAAGGATGCCGCGGGAGTCTGGAGACGTTCCGCATCCATCGCTCGAAGAGACCTCAAGAGACGGCTCCCAAACAGACTTCGGCTGCTCCTCAAGCCGTGGTCGGAAGCAAAGGCCCTGAAAAGGTCCATTCCTCTTTAACACCCACCTCCATCACTCAACATCCACACGGATGCTTCGCTGGAGGGTTGGGGAGGTCACTCCCACCAAAAATAGGCTCAAGGCACATGGTCTCCCCTATTCAAGACGTTTCACATCAACATCTTGGAGGCCATGGCGGTCCTTCTAACGCTGAAGAAACTCTCCCCGCCTCCCTCGATCCATATTTGTCTATCCCTAGACAACTTGGTGGTAGTTCGATGTCTCAATCGCCAAGGCTCAAGATCGCCCCAGATAATCAGGTGCTTCTGACAATCTTCCGTCTGGCAGAGAAGAAGAAATGGCACCTGTCTGCAGTTCACCTACAAGGATCCCGCAACGTGACGGCGGACGCTCTATCCCGTACAAGTCCGATAGAGTCAGAATGGTCTCTAGACGCAAGATCATTCTCCTTCATCTCTCACCAAGTCCCAGAACTTCAGACCGATCTCTTCGCAACGAGCGACAATAATCAACTTCCTCGATATGTAGCCCCGTCCGAGGACCCCAAGGCAGAAGCAGTGGACGCCATGTCACTGGACTGGAACAGATGGTCCAAGATCTACCTGTTCCCTCCCACCAACCTTCTGCTGAAAGTCCTCTCCAAGCTGAGAACCTTCAAAGGGACAGCGGCCCTAGTGGCTCCCAAGTGGCCCCGGTGCAATTGGTACCCCCTGGTCCTAGAGCTGCAGCCCACGCTGATCCCTCTCCCGGGCCCAGTACTCTCCCAGCAAGTACAGAAGTCGACTGTCTTCGCTTCATCATCGAAAATCAAGGACCTTCATCTCATGATTTTCTCTCCCTAGCCGCGAAGAAAAGGTTTGGGATCTTGAAGAAAAGTCTAGACTTCCTCGAGGAATACAAGACCGAATCCACACGACGGCAATACGAATCATCCTGGAGAAAATGGGTCTCATTCGTCAAGGCAAAAATCCTACGGAAATCACCATTGATTTTTGCATGTCCTTCTTTATTCACCTTCACGGACAGGGCTTGGCAGCCAACACGATTTCTACTTGCAAATCGGCAATGACTAGACCACTAATGTATGCCTCCAACTTGGACAATGATTCGTGCCCTCTCAAGGATATGACTCAGAAAGTTATCTTTCTTTTTGCTCTTGCTTCAGGAGCCCGAGTCAGCGAAATAGTGGCATTATCAAGGGACGAGGGCCACATCCTGTTTACAGATTCAGGTGACCTTACCCTCTTCCCGGATCCGACGTTTCTCGCCAAAAACTAATTACCCACCAAAAGATGGGGCCCTTGGAGAATATGCCCCCTGAAAGAAGATGCCTCTCTATGTCCAGTAGAGAGCCTCAAGGTCTATCTTCATAGAACTTCGGACTTTGGTGGAGGCCAACTCTTTAAAGGAGAAACTTCGGACAGCGACCTGTCACTGTAACAACTAAGAGCGAAAATCACCTACTTCATTCGCAGAGCGGATCCTGACAGCTCACCCGCCGGTCACGATCCTAGAAAAGTTGCATCGTCTCTGAATTTCTTTCAGAGTATGGATTTCGAAAGTCTTAAGAGTTTCACAGGCTGGAAATCCTCGCGTGTTTTCTTCAAACATTATGCGAAACAAGTGCACGAAGTCAAACATTTGTGGTAGCCGCAGGTAGTGTTATGAAACCTGCACCTAACTCTGCATAGAACAGTGAGTTACTTGGGACTCTAACTCCTCGGGTGCCTATGTTGACCCTCGCGTGATACGTAGTGATTTCAAAAACACTTAGTGCTTTTTCATAGACTGTTCTTCTCCCAGGTGAAATGTCATAGTCGTCACATGAGTGCCGCATGCCTAGAGCATGATATGTTTTATTTTAATAGACTGACGTTCCTCTGGAACGAGTGCCTACTAATAATTTGAAATTCCCTTTCAGATTCAAGAGCAAGTCTTTCATGACTATGTACATTATAATTTATTGTAAATAACTTTTACAATTTTATTGCATTTCCTTAACATGTTCTGCAATGGTGAAATAAAATTTCTATTTTATTACTTGTGCGTCTCAATCCGCTCCTACTTATACTATGAAATACATGACTGTCATAGTTTTATTATCCCCTTCCTCTTATGTCGATGAAGATGACTAAGGCTTCAACCCTTATCATATACTCACTTCTGCAATGTAATATTCCTACTCGAATACTTACTTACATCATACCTTAGAGACCAGACGACTCTATTCACATACAGTGCCTAACCACCACTTGTCTGCCTTTGTGAATGTTCCTATATGAATGCCAACCATTCAGTCTTGTCTCCGAGTTCTTCATGTTCTCCCAGCAAGGTAAGTAGCCCTTCGATGACCACTTTGATCTTCGGCATGGTCCGTTGGGACTTCGCTGCCAGGGGGGGCAGGAAGTTTCTTCCCATCGGTTCTCTTATTGAGGTTACTATGCTTATCCTGTCAAAGCCCTAGGCACTTACACTACAAGGGGAAAATCTACCACGATACATTGATTCTCTGGTACTCTTCCATCAGGACGCCATGGCTTGAGCCCAAAAAACGGATTTTGAGCGAAGCGAAAAATCTATTTTTGGGTGAGATAGCCATGGCGTCCTGATGGACCCTCCCTGCTACTTTGTTCAGTTTGTCAGGTCCCACCCTGCGCTGCTGTATCATGGTGATCGGCAAGCAACTGGCTTCAGGATGAGGACGGACGTGACGTCATTTAGCAATGGCGCCCGTTTGTTTACGTCTCGAGTACCAAAAGTAGCCACGGACGAGATTAGCTGTGGAACAGCTCCCCAGCTATTCTCTGTCCCTCCATATCGAAGTGTTAACTCTGTATGGGGTGCAGATAGCTATGTGGCGCGTTAATACATGCGTCCCCTGTTGATATACGATGTCTTAAAGGGAAACCTTTAGGATACTCGCTCCAGAAGTTAGAATTCTGTGATAACCTGTGGTTAAATTCTCTGGGAATATCTTAGTAGTTATATACCCAAGGAAGCTACCAAAAAGGAACCTTCCATCAGGACGCCATGGCTATCTCACCCAAAAATAGATTTTTCGCTTCGCTCAAAATCCGTTTTGACAATAGACTATGCTATGATTCTCCAAATACCTTATGATTGTAAATACTGTAACAACAGATCTCCTTGGTTCTAGATGGGGCTGAAGCTTTAATAGTTGGGAGTGGGAAGTAAGTCAAAGTAACTATCCATTTTGCCAATTACTGTATCTTGAAATCTTGAAACTCTAGGAGAGTACTGTAACATGGGGTAGGCTCTACAGATAGGCAAGGTGCTGCTTATCGCAACACAGGTCAAGGTTTATTTCAGACTTTTTTTTTTTTTTTGGTACGTTTATGCAATGGAATTTTACCGAAAATTTATAATTTAGGAGCGAGAACATATTTTTTCTGAGTTCAAAACAATTCCTGGTTTAAATTGCTATCAAAATGCATGAAAATACACCTGAAAAACATTTCATCAGATGAATATAACTTTCATAACAGGTATGTTACCAGTGTTATAGAAAGTTGGAATTTCAATTCCGTTTCTATGGCAATTGCAGAGTGCATTTGCCATTTGGATGAGAGCTGTATGGAAATTGGAAGGATATGTACTAAACTAAGGTAATTCCACCTAACCTAACATTATTGTCTTGTTCTTGCATAAGGGGGGGGGGGCGCATCAATTTGTAACCTCATAATAAAGCCATCTACAGTCCACAGAAGTCTTGCAAGTGTAAATTATATATCATAGATCAGTTTTATGGTTCTCATAACTAATAAAGTAATGATAAAACTAACAATTTTCCAAGTAGGGATATTTTTCTTTTCCAGTAAAATACTAGGTTGTATATGCCGGTTGTAATAGATGAGGTAGAGTTCTAGAAGTATTGGTTAGGACCATACTGTCAGTGGTTATGCTTGATTTAGGTACATGGTGTACCTTTGTAGTGGAGTTAACTATAACAAGTATGCTACATACATATATTAGTAGGGCTGCACAGTGTAACATTACGTATACCTTAATAAATAAAATACTAAACAGTACAGTATGTTTATCAATTAGATCATTGAAGCCAAAATACATTACTTGTTTAGTTGTGCTTATGAAATTCCAAATATTCTGGTATTGTTTTATGCTCATCACTTGAGGTTGAGTCTGAACTTTTCACCTTTAAGCAGAGATAGTGCAGTCGGAACTCTGCAGTTAAAATATAAGCTTATGTACAAGGTTTTGGCAGTAGTCGGTAATTACCGGCTGGTGGCGGAGAACCCCTACCGCTTTGCCGGTACACTGAACAGACACTTTTATTCCGGTTGCCAAATAACAGAAATAATATTGGTTTTTCTTTAAACTTGGTTTTTAGAATTTTCTTCTTTTAACTCTCTGATTAGGTCTTGAGGCTGGGAGATTTGCCTGTTAACCTTAGCAAAGCAGGTAAGCCTCTCCCTCAGGAGGAGGCTATTAAAGTTTCAGATTTTGTTCCCGTTGATGACTACGCCTTTGGAATTCTCTGGGGTACAGGGTTCTCCTTACTGATAAAGGTTAGCCTTTTCAGTTGACCCTTCGATGAGGAATAAAATTTCAGCTTCTTGAGACATTGACATTGGGTCCTAACTTGAGTACTGTAGTTGGTTAATATTCTGCTTTTAAGTCTATTTTTGGCTTCCTGTCCTTACCATCGGAAATATCTTAAGAGCAAATAAACAAGACTCTGAAGAAAAGGTGTAGATCTCACTCAATTGACCAACTCCCTACGAGTTTGATGAAGAAGATGGTTTTTGGAGAAACTATGTCTCCTTCCTGAAAGAAAGATCATAGTTGTCCTTTGTATGATGAGTGCGCTCACTCTCACAGATCTTAAGAGTGGCACTTGCCCTTTCATGCTAATACATGCACTTGCTAGTAAATATGTCTCGAGTGATCAGGGGTTTTGGACTCTTAATCATTGTTTACCAATGAATCCGTTACTTCGCACATGCAACCTTCTCCAACTAGATTGGAAAACCCTTCATATCCAGATCTTGTCTGTGCTCAGCTTACTCCTGATATAGTCCGTGGGCTGAGGGGGCTCACCTTGCACCCCCCCTTAAAATTGACAAAAGTGCATTTAGGTTGTAGCTTTTGATCCATATTTTCATTTTTTTAATGTTCCCATTGAAAAATTAGGGACGCACTACCACTAATGGGCCACTTTCTTCGATGACATCATCAAATTTTGCTGCTGCCAATTTTGGGGTAGGGTAAACCAAATTAGACATAACTCCGGACTGAATGGTCAGAGAAAGATAAATGACATATCAAAATGTTTACTTTGGGACTCTCTAACAGATAAAATAAACAATTTGCAAATATGTTTAATAATTAGGTCACCAGAGTTCAAAAGGTCACCAAATTTTGGGTCAAGTGAAAATTTTAGGCACCTCCATAAATGTAACCCCAGGACCAGCCAGACCAATATCTGATGACTTTTTCTGCCTTATTTCATCTCTAGAGACCTCAAGAAATAGAATGATACCCATTAAGTGTACTTATTGGCCAAATCATGGAAATGATATGTTATGTAAAACGGTCAATTTTCAAAGTTGTCGTTATTTAGCCTCAAAATTGTAAAAACTGATAAAGCTCATAACTCTTCTTACAGAGGGGCTACGGAAATTATTTTGGTGTGTTTCCCCAGGTTTTGGGGTCAGAGAATCCAAAAAAAGCATTCTCAACAATGTCAACTAATTACATCAGGCTGAAATTCAAGATGGCCGCCACTCTGGACGCCGTAATTTTGACTTGGCTATAACTCCTCCATGAATGCAGCAAGAGAGATGATATTCGTGTCCTCACCCAGGTTCTTGAGATCACAGCATCCAATAAAGGCAGTCTCAACAAGTCTGTCAGTAAATTTGGGGAAAGTCACATAAATCAACAACAGAAATGCTTAATTTGAAGGTTACGAAAATCATGAATGAAATAAATAAAACTGTACATGAATGTACAATATACTCATATGATGTAAGACCTCATTGGGAAAATTCACACTGTGTTGCTTTGGACTACAGAAAAAAGTCAACCTATGCAAGGTATAAAGTTTGATAGTCTACTTGGGTACCTTTGGGTCTACTTTTGATTAATGGAAAGGCAATTATTGGAAATATCTTGTGATACAAGGGTGGTCCTTCGACCCTGAAATCTACCATCTTGTTACTTGAAACTTTCTTAGTCCAAGTCAGACCCACTATCATCACTTTCATAGTCATCATCCAAATTTCCATCACTTTCATTGTTTTCATCTAGGCTTTCATCATCAGACGTCTCATCATCGTCCATCATCTCAAGTATATCAGCCATACTTGTAGGAAGTGCAGTTCCCTTGAACCAACAGGGATCTAGATTTCCATCCTTCATTATCCAACCATGATCCACAGCTGGATGAGGGACCTCAGGTTTGGGATAATGGGCACGCTTCCATATAGCAACCTGATAGTTCACCTCCTGATATGCTCATTTAGACACTCTTGGTGGCTGAAGAGATGAAATATCAACACTCTTTTTTTTTAATCCAGCGACTGCCCAATGCACTTTAACTCGAGTATTTGGTATCGAAGCTGGTCAACCTCCTTTGTCTTAGTTTTGGTAGAATACATGGTGCAGGTGAAATCCTCAAGAGCAAGGAATATTTCATCAGTTACCTCCCATGACTCCCTTAGGCAACTGAAGACTTCTTGGTACTTTGGACATTTCAGTAGAATTCGCAGCAGTTTTAACTTGACAATTCCTTTAAGGGTACTTGTCATATCGCATCTACTGAATGCATGCAGACCAAGGAGAGAGGCACAGTAAGTTGGTGTGAACCCTTTCAAGTTCTGTGACATCTATGAATCGCCTTCTATTCCCAGTGTCAGTATGAAAAAGGAGTTGCACACCTAAGTTTGGAGCATAATACAGAAGTATGAAGAATATGTCACTGTCTGGACTTCGAACCCGAACAGATTTGTATCTTTTATCCTTGGCATAGGTTGAATAGAGAATGACACGTAAATCATTCTCTTCCTGGGTTGAGTCAAGAGATTCAATTTGAAATGCAGTGATCTTCTCATTGTCTGGCCTGAGTTCGTACGCCTTGCCCGTACAAAATAAGATAAGCTTCTTCTTTACCTTCGGTATATTCTCCTCCGTGCACCAAACCCACAAGAGTAATTCAATGAGCCGAGTTTTATTGTCGTCATTACTCAAGATCTCTTTCCAGTTATCTGGTCGCCTTGTGTGTTTTCTCCACTAACCAAACGTTTTTCTTCTGAGCCAAGATTTGATCTCTCCAGGGATTTTATTGAATTGGGCATGTGAACCGAGAGTGTTTAAATGAGCATATCAGGAGGTGAACTATCAGGTTGCGATATGGAAACGTGCCTATTATCCCAAATTTACAGAAATTCCCAAAGTACCAAGAAGTCTTCAGTTGCCTAGGGGAGTCATGGGAGGTAACCGATGAAATATTCCTTGCTCTTGAGGATTTCACCTGCACCATGTATTCTGCCAAAACTAAGACAAAGGAAGTTGACCAGCTTCGATACCAAATACTGGAGTTTAAAGAGCAGTGGGCAGTCGCTGGATTCAAAGAAGAATGTTGATCTTTCATCTCTTCAGCCACCAAGAGTGTCTAAATGAGCATATCAGGAGGTGAACTATCAGATTGCTATATGGAAGCGTGCCCATTATCCCAAACCTGAGGTCCCTCATCCAGCTGTGGATCATGGTTGGATAATAAGGATGGAAATCTAGATCCCTGTTGGTTCAAGGGAACTGCACTTCCTACAAGTATGGCTGATATACTTGAGATGATGGACGATGATGAGACGTCTGATGATGAAAGCCTAGATGAAAACAATGAAAGTGATGGAAATTTGGATGATGACTATGAAAGTAATCATAGTGGGTCTGACTTGGACTAAAAAAGTTTCAAGCAACAAGATGATAGATTTCAGGGTCGAAGGACCAAGGGCCTCCCTTGTATCACAAGATATTTCCAATAATTGCCTTTCCATTAATCAAAAGTGGACCCAAAGGTACCCAAGTAGACTATCAAACTTTATACCTTGCATAGGTTGACTTTTTTTTGTAGTCCAAAGCAACACAGTGTGAATTTTCCTAATGAGGTCTTACATCATATGAGTATATTATACATTTATGTACAGTTTTATTGTATTTCATTCATGATTGTTGTAATCTTCAAATAAAGCATTTCTGTTGTTGATTTGTGACTTTCCCCAAATTTACTGACAGACTTGTTGAGACTGCCTTTATTGGATGCTGTAATCTCAACCTGGGTGAGGGCACGAATATTATCTCTCTTGCTGCATTCATGGAGGAGTTATAGCCAAGTCAAAATTACGGCGTCCAGAGTGGCGGCCATCTTGAATTTCAGCATGATGTAATTAGTTGACATTGTTGAGAATGCTTTTTTTGGATTCTCTAACCCCAAAACCTGGGAAAACACACCAAAATAATTTCCGTGGCCCCTCTGTAAGAAGAGTTATGAGCTTTATCAATTTGACGATTAGTCTTTTAAGACCGATATTAGTTGCATATAAGTCACACACCGTTTCCTTGCAAGAAACGGTACAGTACAGTAGGCTATTGCCCAATCCTTCACCAAGGACGAAGAAATAGGTGGCAAGATCATGCACTACTTTGCTTTTACCTCAGCTATTCGCGATTAGTATGCACGCACACATAAAGGTACCCCAGATGCTCACGATTGCTTGTTCCACCACCTCATCAGTTTAAAATCGCACTTTCCTATTGGGGCACCATCTCACTTGTTTGCAATTGAAGGACTCTTCTGATCGTGCTTTCTTTTCACCTCGGTAGTTTGTGATTACCCCACATTCTCCCGATGATGCATCTACAAAAACTACATTAACTGCTTGTCATCAACCAAGCACCATCTCGCCTCCTCGCCTTTGATCACTCTTCATCTCATCTTACCTGCGATGCAATGGGGTTGCCCAAACTATTTGGTAGAGCAGGAGCTCTTACATTGGCAGCCCATTAGAAGAAAGTAGTATTTATTTGCAAGAGAAGATGTAAAATATCAGTCTTTTATAGAAAAGAGGATGAAGACCATGCCCGGTCGGTTCAGGAACATAGAAAATAGACAATGATGATGAGAGGATGAGATGAATGCTGCCAGAGCTACTCAAGAGCTGGAAGTGACAGCCGGAATGGACCCCAATGCTGAAGTCCAGGGGCACCAGCAATCATGTTTCATTATCTACCAAATCCCGCCCTCCCTGTCTTGCTGAGATTCTCCCTATCCGGTAGAAGGTCCACACTGGACAGTCAAGCCTTACCTGTTTGGTAGAGCATGCTCCCATTGGAGCTCTTCCTCTAATGGTCTCTCTTTTTTATTTTTCAGTCTTATATTGTATGCACTTATGTACTGTATTTGCACTCATTCATCTGACTTGGGGTATTCACATGCTTGTGCACTCCTACCTATTTGCTCACAAGCTTGCTCACTAATTGGTTCTCAAGCTTCTAATTGCAAGTACTTCCACAAGCGGCCCATGCACATTGGGTATTGGTCACACTCTTCACTCTCAAGTGCCCCTTACTGAGGCACACAATCTCCAGATCAGGAACCCTTTACTGTTTGCATTTGCCCTTCTAGAAAGTTTCTCTCATCTGGTAAAGAGCCTACATTCACCATCTACTAAGGCAAGAAACTTGATAATTCTTTGATAGAAAGTAAATTTTTAAATATTTAACTTAGCCGGTGAATATATAATAGCTGCAACTCTGCGGCTCGACAGAAAACACACTCAAAAAACTCGCGAGCGATCGCTATGAAGGTTGCGGGTGTGCCCACCAGCGCCAACTGTCGGCCAGATACCACTCTTGTATGTAAACAAAACCTTCAATTCTTCTCTGTCGACGTTGACGACAAGACGTATCAATACTCGCTGTAGAACCTGGAGTTTTCTCAACATATTTGGTGAAGTACTTCATTTTGGTTTGAGCTTTCGCAGTGCAGGTGTTTTATCTTCATCTTAAATCTTGAACTCGTTTTTGGATAGATTTAATTTTTGATGACAAAGAGAGTATGGACTTTCTTTGACTTTTAAATGGCCGACCCTTCCCTTAAACGGAAGTGTGTTTAGGCTTTTAGCAATTATCTTATCACGTTATAAATTAATTATAGATTTTCCTCTATATATTTTATATCTCACCGCCTTTATTAGGCCTCTTCGATTAACTTTCCATTTATAATAAACATCAAAATAAATTTTAATGATTTGTTTATATGCGACCTTTCCTGAGAGTAGGCGGTCCTAACTTGGAAACCGAAGTTAAACAACGTTGAGCCCTTTCAATCGTAAATAGCTTTTAAAGAGCTAATGATTTAAAACTTTTTAAATGAATTTTTTTTAATAGATATTTTATGAAAGATTTTCTTTGAATAGTCTTCGTACTGTTTCAAAGATGAACTAACGTTTAGTTTATTTATGCTACGCAGTTTGCGCTCTATCGTTACGATAGAGAGAGAGAGTATCACGGTTTCACTTTGCAGAAAGAGTAAATCGATTCTGACGTTTTGTTCATTCTTCTTTCAAAGCTTAAATGTTTTAAATTCTATTTTAAAGGAACTTTTTAATTGAAAACCTTTCGGTTTTTTCCTTTGGTCAAATAACCTGTTTTTTTGACGAAACGTAAGTGGGCTCTTCTCTTAGGTGCAAAATCAAGAGAGAGAGAGAGAGAGAGATATAGAGACGGAGGGAGAGAGAGGAGAGAAAACGTTCCGTTCAAGCGGGTAACGTTGTTCTCGAGTTACTCTCGTCCCTAGTCTCTGTACGGGGAGAAAGGATAAAACGTTTTTAGTTTTTTATTCTCGTCCCCAGGCAATGTACGGTGAGAGATTGAAAACGTAGTTTTGAATGAACTAGTGTTTAGTCTCTTCCCCAGCCACTGATTTTTTTTTTTTATCTTAAAATATGTTTACTGTTTTTTGCTGGTATTAATGTGCTTGCATTATACGACTGATTTCGCAATTACAACCTTTTGATGAGGGTAGAATTGCGTGCTTCAGGTAGAAATCAGTTTTATTCATACCTGATGTGAATTGTTAAAAGATTCGATTTCAGTGAAATAAGTGCAAAACAGAAAATCGTAGTGATAAAGTGATATTGCGCAAAGTGTTATCAGTGTTGCGACCGAGGGTTCGTCTGTTCGTGCCTGTCGTTCGCCTAGTCCGGGACCTCTTGCAAGCTCCCAAGCCCAGGGGAGAAGTAATGTCGTACGACTTATGGGTTCGAGAGGCCTTGATCAGCGAACAGACGTTCCCTCTATGGTATCGGGTTTATCTTACCAAGATCACCCCTACCATAAGGCGAGAGAGACGATTTTCTCCTCGTCATCCGAAGGCTTTTCGCATAAGAAACCGTGAAACAAGGCTTCGAGGCCCTTTAAGCGAAAGTCAGTCCTTTCAGGACAGGTCCAGCGTCCTGGTTTTAGCCATTAGGACAGCTCTGACCCTATGCAGTCATCGGAAGACTGCTCGCCGCCTAACAAAAGCGTAACACAGACTCCGAGAGTCTTTTTGTAGGCAAGGTTTTGCGGTCACAGACGTTACCCTCGTCTCTTACCGCAACCATTCCCGTTGATCCTAAATGGGTTGTACGGCAAGACATGCAGAATAAGCTTGCCTCCCTTATGGAAGACTATTCTGCCGATAAGTCCGTTGAGCCTAGCCGTTTATCTCATCGAGATCCTGGCTTTCAGCCACCCGAACGTTCCTTTGTGCGTCCTGTTGACGTTGGCGTAGCTAAGTCACGTCAGTCAGGTTGTTTAGAACCACACTCGATGCGGTCTCGTGTGGATTTTCAGCCACATTTGGACGTTAGGCCACTTGCTGATGCTCCTGTTGACGTTCAGGACGTTCGCTAACAATCGGAGTTGACTTGTTTTGACGCTGAGCGTCAACCTCCGCATTCTAGAGTTGTTTTGACTGCTCAGTCTAGGCGGTCAAAGCAGTCTCGAGTGGACGCTGTGCGTCCTCACGCACCTGTTGTTGTTGACAGTTCACAGACTGTCAAGCAGTTACATGACGTTGCGTCCTGGTCCGCTACTAATGCACCAGTGCGTGTGGACTCTGCTTGTAAAGCATTGCCACCACGGTAGGTCTCTCCCTTGCTTGAGACTCAGCTATTATCGGACAAGGTTCCTTCAGATGAGGAAGTTGCTGTTCCCCCTCCTACTGATATTCCCTTGAGGACTCTGTCAGACGGAGAGGAGCCTAAAGCTGCTTAGCCCTCTATGGACTTTAAATAAATCATGCTGATTTTTAAGGACCTTTGTCCGGATCTTTTTGTAACTGCTGCTCCTCGTTCGCCTAAACGTCAGAGCTTACACTAGGCCTAGCTACTTCGAAGCCTTTGTTTTATAAGCTAGTGCTCTCTCGCTCTCCTAGAGAGCTTTACGTTTGCTAGGCGACTGGTTTATTACCAGGAGGAGTTTGGGGGATACAGCCTTTGCTTTCCCTTCTTTTAAACTGGCTTATAGAGCGAGAGTCTGATATGACACGAGAGAAGTTCTCGGCTTGGGAGTTCCTGCCTCTGCCCAGATAGACTATTCAAACCTCATAGACTCTCCCTGGCGCCTGGCCATGAGACGCTCCAAGATTTTACAGGTCAACTTCACAGCTGTTTTCGAGCCTTTGAAGTTTTGCTGTACAATTATGTCATGCATAAACAAGGCTTTCAGGGATGGCTCCAATGATCTGACAGCCACGTTCTCTGCAGGAACAAGTCCCTCAGGGATGGCTCCATGATTTGGCAGCCATGTTCACTGCAGGAGTACGTAAGAGGCAAGTGCGCTCAATGTGTTCATTGTCAAGACAAACTTCACGATGAAGTCTACCAGGCTGTCTTGACAGCATTTATGGAAGGCGACTGGATGGTCTCTCTCGACCTTCAGAAGGCATACTTCCACATTCCTATACACCCGGATTCCCAACCGTTTCTGAGGTTTGTTTACAGGAATGTGGGGTACCAGTTTCGAGCCCTGTGCTTTGGCCTCAGTCCTGCGCCTCTCGTGGAGGCTCATGAGGAATGTGGCAAAATCCCTCCATCTATCGGGGATCCGAGCCTCCCTGTACTTGGACGACTGGCTTCTCAGAGCATCGTCCAGCCTTCGCTGTCTGCAGGATCTACATTGGACGTTGAGTCTGGCCAGGGAGTTGGGACTTGTGGTCAACCTAAAAGTCCCAACTGATCCCATCCCAGATTATTCTATTTTTGGGGATGGAGATTCGCAGTCAAGCCCTGCTCGAAGTCCAACTAATGCTGAAAAGAAAACGTTTATTCAGTCAGGAGTTGGAACAGTCTCGTAGGGACTCTCTCATCCCTGGAGCAGTTTGTCTCACTAGGGAGACTACCCCTTCTGCCTCTCCGGTTCCATCTAGCCTCTCACTGGAACTAGGACAAGACATTAGAGACGGTATCATTCCCAGTCTCCGAACCAATAAAGGCATGCCTAAAATGGTGGGACAGCAATATCAGTCTGAGAGAGGGACTGTATCCCTAGCAGTCAAGAACCCAAACCACGTGTTGTCCTCAGACGCGTCGGGTTTGGGTTGGGGTGCGACCCTGGACGGTCGGGAATGCTCGGGTCTGTGGACCTCAAGTCAGAAGAGCATGCACATCAACGGCAAGGAGCTATTAGCAGTCCACTTGGCCTTGATGATATTAGAGAGCGTCTTCGAAACTAAGTGGTAGAGGTCAACTCAGACAACACCACAACTTTGGCGTACATCTCCAAGCAAGGAGGCACACACTCCTTCACGCTGCTCAAGATCGCAAGGGACCTTCTCTTATGGTCAAGAATTCGAGGCATCTCCCTGTTAACGAGATTCATCCAGGGGGACTTGAACGTCTTGGCAGACTGTCTCAGTCGGAGGGGTCAGGTGATACCCACGGTATGGACCCTCCACAGGGACGTGGGCAAGAGTCTTTGGGCTTCTTGGGGTCAACCAACCATAGACCTCTTTGCCTCCTCGTTGACCAAAAGGTTACCAATCTTTTGCTCTCCAGTCCTAGATACAGAAGCAATCTACATAGACGCGTTTCTACTGGATTGGTCTTTTATGGACTTATATGCATTCCCACCATTCAAGATAGTCAACAAGGTACTGCAGAAGTTCGCCTCTCACGGAGGGACAAGGTTGACGTTGGTTGCTACCCTCTGGCCTGCGAGAGAGTGGTGCACCGAGGTACTTCAATGGCTGGTAGACTTTCCAAGAAGTCTTCCTCTAAGGGTAGATCTGTTACGTCAGCCCCACGTAAAGAATGTCCATCAAAGCCTCCCCGCTCTTCGTCTGACTTCCTTCACACTATCGAAAGACTCTCAAGAGCTAGAGGTTTTTCGAAGGAGGCAGTCAGTGCGATTGCAAGAGCTAGGAGAGCTTCTACCATTAGAGTATACCAGTCGAAGTGGGAAGTCTTTCGAGACTGGTGCAAGTCAGCATCTGTGTCCTCGTCCAGTACCTCTGTAGCCCAAATCGCAGATTTTCTTTTACATCTGAGAAAGGTTCGCTCCCTTTCAGCTCCCACGATTAAGGGCTACAGGAGCATGTTGGCTTCGGTCTTTCGACATAGAGGCTTAGATCTTTCCAACAATAAAGATCTCCAAGATCTCCTTAAGTCTTTCGAGACCTCTAAGGAACGTCGTTTGGCAACTCCTGGATGGAACTTAGACGTGGTCCTAAGGTTCCTCATGTCAGACAGGTTTGAGCCATTACATTCAGCCTCCCTGAAGGATCTCACCCTCAAGACACTTTTCCTAGTGTGCTTGGCTTCGGCTAAAAGGGTCAGTGAACTTCATGCCTTCAGTAAGAACATCGGCTTTTCTACAGAAAAAAGCCACTTGTTCACTTCAACTTGGTTTCCTGGCCAAAAATGAACTGCCTTCTCGTCCTTGGCCTAAATCTTTTGATATTCCTTGCTTATCAGAGATCGTAGGCAACGAACTGGAAAGAGTATTATGTCCTGTTAGAGCTCTTAAGTTCGATTTAGCTCGTACTAAGTCATTACGAGGGAAATCTGAGGCATTATGGTGCTCAGTTATGAAACCTTCATTGCCTATGTCAAAGAATTCTTTGTCATATTTTATCAGCTTTTTTTAATACGAGAAGCTCATTCTCACTTGAATGAGAAAGACCGATGTTTGCTTAAGGTTAAGACGCACGAAGTTAGAGATATAGCAACCTCCGTGGCCTTCAAGCAAAATAAATCTCTGCAAAGTATTATGGACGCGACTTTTTGGAGAAACAAGTCAGTGTTCGCGTCATTTTACTTAAAAGATGTCCAGACTCTTTACGAGGACTGCTACACACTGGGTCCATTCGTTGCAGCGAGTGCAGTAGTGGGTGAGGGTTCTACCACTACACTTCCCTAATTCCAATATCCTTTTAATCTGTCTCTTGAAATGTTTTTAATATTGTTTTATGGGTTGTTCGGAAGGCTAAGAAGCCTTTCGCATCCTGATTGATTTGGCGGGTGGTCAAAGTCATTTCTTGAGAGCGCCCAGATTAGGGGTTTGATGAGGTCCTGTTGTATGGGTTGCAGCCCTTGATACTTCAGCTCCTGGGAGTCTGTCAGCATCCTAAGAGGATCGCTGGGCTCCGTGAGGAAGACAGACTTACAAGGCAGAGTAATCGTCTAAGTCAGCTTCCTTACCAGGTACCTATTTATTTTGGTTTTGTTATATTGATAACTGTCAAAATGAAAAAACTCTTAGCTTATACGCTGTAAACATAATTAACTCTGGTCTCTACCCACCTCCTTGGGTGTGAATCAGCTATTATATATTCACCGGCTAAGTTAAATATTTAAAAATTATATTTTAATTATAAAATATATTTTTGAATATACTTACCCGGTGAATATATAAATTAAATGACCCTCCCTTCCTCCCCAATAGAGACACAGCGGGACGAGAAGAATTGAAGGTTTTGTTTACATACAAGAGTGGTATCTGGCCGACAGTTGGCGCTGGTGGGCACACCCGCAACCTTCATAGCGATCGCTCGCGAGTTTTTTGAGTGTGTTTTCTGTCGAGCCGCAGAGTTGCAGCTATTATATATTCACCGGGTAAGTATATTCAAAAATTTATTTTATAATTAAAATATCATTTCTCGAGGTGAGCGAATACTTACAAAGAACATTCCTTCCCCGAAGATGCGTATTGCTATGTGGCACAGTTGTTTACACACCGGCTACTTGCCCTTAGTCTGAAAATGAGCATACATACTACTGGTAGGAGTAAGGGCCTAGCTCTTTTCTTACTTTCATATAAAAGTATCCTCTAGCTTTAGGGAGTGAGGGTAAAGATACTGTTAGTTAACTGTCGTTGGTCTCATACTGAAGGAGTTTTCCTCAACTGAATACTAATGCTGCCATCCTTTTTGAGGCAGAAGCTTTATTACATAATGCAGGAATCTCATCTATCTCCCCTGTCTCTGAACCAATCGTTCGCTACCCCAATCCCATCTATGTTGGCTGAAAGACTTGCATTTTCTTTACGTTTGCTACTTTGGAGGTCACAGAAATGTCGACCCTTCAGGCTTGTTTCATGGTTAGACTCCTAGTTAAGGACAGTGGGATATTAAGCCTTGAATAAAGATATCTCAAACATGGAAAAGAAAAAGCAGTTCAAGGCCCTCAGTCTGTTAGGAGCAAAATTAGGAGTTTTTGGTCCACTAAGCGGCCAATCAGTGGGACAACTAGATCCTGAAGAAGCCAAAAGTGGAGTGATTACTCCACATTCATGAGACAAGTATACCAGATGATGTACTGAACTTGGGAAATTTGTCACTCGAAGGACTGTCCCTGTTTCCTTTGGAGCAGGTAGAACTTATGGTTGAGAAGTGGAGAAAGTTGAATCAAGATTCACTTCTCCACCAAGAGGTGTTTGTTTAGGAAACTACAAACCACCTCTTTGAACAAGTGTTCCAGGTCAGATCCCCTTCCTAGACACTTTGGGATACACTTCTATACCTGAGTGGAGAAGGAGTGGCTTCAGAGCCACAAACCCTATGGGTTCTGGTCAACTTTTACAGCAATGAAGGGCTCGGAACCACTATCGTAGAGGCAGTGGTATGCGAGGCTGTTTCTTACACTTGTCAGAAATTTTCCCATTCACCTACTACCAGTGAGGGGATGCCTGAGAGAGAAATGGAGGTGGCGGCAAATTCACAGGGCAGAGCAGTGGACAGTGGACGTTCTTTGATTCAATTACCGCTTCCTGTTCACCAGCTATACCCCTCCTCTCATTCCAGTTCTGAGAATGGGGTCCTGTCACTGAGAAATGAAGAAAGACCTCGCTCTGAGTTCATGGTGCAGACTATGTACCTAAAAGGTCGCTATGCAATAAGTCCAGGGATTGTCTTCTGGCTTTCTCAGCCTTCTGTATCTGGTAAAGAAAACTGGTTAATATATGATACTTTAATTACTGTATTAGAAACTGGTATTCACTATAAGAAATGGACGCATTCGGGCTAGTTTGGCATTTTTCTCTTTGTTTAATGGGGGCTGGGACATGATATCTTGCATATTGGTTGATTAGAATGTGAAGGCTAATTCTGACTCTTTAACTCCATTGTTTACATTTGGGAGACTGATGACGAGTTATTGTGCATGCATTCCGTGCATTTGCTTTTGCCAGCTGTTCTGTTTTTTTGTATGACATAATCATTACCTGGCTTTTTTTTAACCAATTACAAGTCTCCAGATATTTATGCACAAGTTTCAGGATGATGTTCTACAACAGACATTTTCCCCCCTTCAATTTCATCTTCACAATCATCACATAAATATGTCTCTGAGAGGGAAGTACTGTACAATCTATTTTGAAATTGCGTAATTTTTTCCAAATTTAGTTTAAATTTATCTATATTGGCAATTGATTATGATGAAAACGCTCTCTGTTCAGTGTACCCCTGTATAGCTATTGTTGCTCATGTTAAGTGAATAATGGCCCACGGGGCTTGCGAGCGCAGCTCAGCATTTACCTCTTGCCAGAACATAGGAGCAATGACGTAATGTTAATTTTGCAATCGTAGCAAGCCATGGTTGAGCAAAAACCCTTAGGACATGAAGTGAATCATATAGATACCAGTATATATAATGATAATTCTTTAATTTTCAGCCACTTACATAAACCATATATTTTTCCAATTGGTTATCTTGTGTCTATTTTGGATTTCTGACCATTTTTATTGCTGCGAATCACTACTTTTTGGGATTTCCTCATCCAAAACACCCCGTTTTCTGACTGGGGTAACCCATAATTGTTTTTATATAAGGAGACCCAAAAACTCATAAACGGGTGGTTTGCCCCAATAATCATGGTCAGAAATGCATAAAACACAAGATAGCAACTAGGAAAAATATATGGTTCATGTATTTGGCTAAAAATTAAAGTATCATATATTTTCCCAAAAACCTCAGGGTGTTGGAGACATGTAAAAGACCTCTTAATCCTGATCAAGTTCATCCACCAGATTGTTTAGGATGGAAACTCCAAGCATGGTCAGACATGCAGTAAAGAAGAACGATTTTATGATCTCACTTGATCTCAGGAATGCCAACTTCCAAATTCCCATAAATGTTCAAGGAATTTTCTGTGTTGTCCTGGAGAGCAAAGACTTTCGGTTCAGAGTTCTTTGCTTCTGACTGTCCACAGTCATTCACTCAAGTGTTTACATTGGTGTCAGCAGTGTCTCATACCAAGAGAATTTGTTTGATTCAATATCTAGACCAGTTGCTGATACTGTTAGACTCTGTCCCAACTTTCTCATCATCGGGACAGACTTCTCTTGTTTTGTCACTATCTGGGGATTATGATGAAAGTAGACAAGTCCAAGCTTGCTGCAAAGCAAAGAATAATATAGCTAAGCATGGACATAGACCCTATAACAGGAAAGGTTTATACATCCCAGGACATGGTAACTGTAATCAAGAAGGTAATTAAGCCTTTCCTGTATCAGTTAATAACTAGCTCAACAATGGCAACTCCTGGATCATTTGACATCATTAAAAAAACTTGTTCATCATGGTCTTCTCCATCTATGATCATTTCAGTGGTATCTAAAAAGACACTGGCTACAAACTACAGACTTTCCCCAGACCCCGTTACCAATCGAACATGACATCAAACTTGACCTTCTTTGGTGGCTAGACAAAGAGCATGTTTTGAAATTCTTCCTTAGTGATCCCCTCAAGGTCTCCTGTTTACATATGCATTAAAGAGAGGGTTGGTCCCCCATCTCATGGGCCATCTGACATCAGAAAAATGTCACAAGATGACAAGTCTCTTCACATCAATGTTGTGAAGTTGAAAGGCAGCTTACCTAGCATTTCATCACTTTACTTATCATTGTCAGTCACTCGGTTTCATCGATGAACGACAATGCAACCTTAGTGACATATGTCAACAAGAAAAGTGCCACGATATCATGATATCTGTCGAATAGCGGTGAGGGTGCTCAAATGAGCAATCCACAAAACAGAGGTCCTCTCAGTCCATTTTATTCCTGACAAGAGGAATGTCATTGTGAACATGAGTTAAAATTGTCAGATAAATGAGTAAAAGTGGTCTTTACATCCCCAGGCAGTGATGAAGCTTCTGACTTAATGGGGTTCCTTGACAATAGACATGTTTGCTACAAGCCTCTACAGTAAACTGCCAGTCTACTGCTTACCTGTGTCAGATCCAGCAGCAGCCCTTGATGACGCGTTGCAGCATACATGGAACAGCCTTAACATCTATACTTTTCCTCCCACTTGCCTTCTCTGATGATGAAGTGTATCCATCCAAAGACCTTGAGTTGACTCTGAGAGCACCAAAATGGCCTCAAGGAGAATGGTACTTAGACCTTTTGCATATACAAGTGGAGGTTCTGAGAGAGCTAGTATTGAACCCCCCAGGAAAGCGTTGTCCTTTGCTTCTCAGAGGTCTTGATCTGAGCAATGAGGGCCCATTGGACACCCTTGTAGTATGTGTTCCATTGTTTGTAGTGTTGCCCCCTACAAGGGGATTCAGGGTGGTGGCTAATCCCCATTTGTTACGGTTATCTTCAGTTTTGCTCACTTTCACCCTTGCTCTGTTTAGGGTTACCCAGCTCTTCCGGGTGAGGGTTGTTCTGCTTGTTGGCAGGGCCTTAATTTTGGGCTGAGCAGCTTCTCATTGGATGGCTATCGGTCACTTTCCCACTGCTTCTTTATCCTATGAGCAGCTGCCTGGGTTGGTTCTAGTCCATCCACTGTTGCAAAGCTTTTGTGGGATTTCAGTCTTCACCTTACTTCCTGATGATTGTGAATGCCTGAAGTCATCAATTTGTATATTCTTTTCAGTTTTTGCTAATGTTTCTCGTCAGATATGGGATAGTGGAATACTAGTTACTTTGTATAAAGATGGTAGAGGTGTTGATTTTAGGGTGTCAGTAATGATCCAACATGACTTATTTAGCTCTGCGTTTACCATCATTTACACGGTATGATCTGGTCAGGGTGCTTGATAGTCTTTCTTTGATGCTGGTGAAGAAGTTTCATTGTGTGGAAATGCACAGGTCGTCTGCATATACGTATCTGCAGATGTTCTGGTACTGTGGCTCGTCATTTGTATAGATGTTATAATTGTTGGCGCCAACACTGACCCTTATGGAAGCCCGTTGATCTGGATCCTCCATCTGCTTTGCTTCCCATCCATTTCTACGAGGAATTGCTGATGGGTAAGCAATGATTCAATGATGTGAACTATGCTGGTATTATGTATAGTTTGGGCCACCTAGAGAACAGTTGCTCTATGGGTTACCATGTCATAGGCCACCTTAAGGTTGACAAAGACTGTACTGGTGATTTGCTTCTCAAACTCGTCCTCAATGTATTGCTTCAGGTTTAATACCTGAATTCAACAGGATTGACCTGGTCTAAAACCAGCTTGGTCTGTCGACAGTTGTTTGACGGTTGTTCTTCAACATTTGGTTTCTTCAACATTTGGTTGGATACGAGCTAAGATCATTCATTGGTATAATTTGTACAGGATACACAGTAATGATATTGGTTGATAACTTTTGGGGCATGACAGATCTTTCCCTGGTTTCAGCAAGGCCACTCTTTTAGCTTTTCTCCAAATCTTTGGGATTTGGTAGGTTGTAGCACAGGAATTGAATAGCAACAGGAGCCATGCTTTTGTTTTGTCTTCAAAAGGTAAAATAATTTGTTGTTTTGCCATGTAGGCTGGTCACCTTGCTGGTTTTGAGATTTTTCTTGGCAGCATTTAGGTCTTCTTAGGTGAGTTGGAAGTTGTTAATCTTGCATGATACAGTCCATTTTCTTTTAAGTAACCTGCTCTTTGTTGTGAGGCTTGCTGTTCAGCAGCAGTTGGTAAGCTACCTGGTTAGGGGTTACGGCAGGTAATCTATGTTTGGGCTCCTTTTCCTAGTCTAGTTTAACGGGGGTTACCCAGCCTTTTTTGCTGTTATGGGTCATGTGTGTGGTAGCTATGACTTCGTGCCAGCGTTCTTTTCTTTTGTAATTGATTGAGGCCAGAAGTGCCTCTCCAAATTTTAAAGTACTTTCAGGAAAGGTATCGTTATTATATGCCTGGATGTGTCTTTGTACTACTCTTTATGATTGTTCGTTAAGACCTGCGATGTAGCTCTTCCTGCAACCTCTAGGGATGTATTTCTTTGAAACTTCTGAAACCAGTGTATCAAGCAAAGTGGGCCATCTTCAGTGGTTGGTGCCACTGAAGGAATGCTTCTCTTCTCGGAGCCTCTGATCCACTTATGGCAGATTTATTAGCTTAATTGCAAGAGGAAAAATGCCTCTCAGTATGAGCAGTAAAAGGTATCATTCAGCCTTGAACCAGGACTGACAGGATTTATCTATACTTGTCAGGACTATGGAGTAAACATATTCTTTTGCAGTCTTCACTTAATAGCATGACAGTACTCCCTAGATTCCCTAGAGCAGGGGTTCTTAACCTTCGGATGATTCCAGACCCCCAATGGATTGTCCAATATGGTGCCATACCCCCTTCACTTTACTGTTGAAATAATTATTACCAATGCTATTATTTGCCAGTGTGTCATCCAAATATGTCAATACCTTGAATATCCTGTACTTTAGATATGGATTGCGAGGAATAGAACATGAAGAAATCATAAGCATTGATAATTTTTTACATTTCTAGTGAAAGCAAAATTAAAGTTACAGTCCATTTTTATTACACAAAAGAAGAAAGAGAACATAAATGTACAAGTTTTTTTCCAAATTGACAACATAAAACATACTTTGTTCCGTAACCGAAATACAAACCACGCTATTTACAAAGGGTTACCTTTTAGCGTAGCTGAAATGGCGAGCCATTAGAATTTAACGAGGGTGTATTACCCCCGCGCTAGTTAGCGGGGGGGTAGGGGAGTGGTAGCTAGCTACCCCTCCTCCCCCTCACACACAGGTGAATACTCACTTTCACTTTTGGCTCGGACTGTGACAGACGTCTCTGTCTTGGTCCTCTCTTGGCAGCCATTGTTTGTTTTGTCTTTACTTAATCGCTTACTTTTCATTTACTCAATATATATGTAAACATGTTTTCATGTTTGTATATATATTTGAGTATAGAAATAAGTAAGTTTCCTTTTCAGATTTGTGTGTGTAGTGTACGATATCGACGTGGAGTCCTCGGCAGTTAGGCCACCACGGCGTAATTTTATGGGTGGCGATCGAGTTTGACTTATGTCTTTCTCTCTCTCTCTCTTGAGGTCGTTCACCCTTTTACTACGTGTTACTACGCCCTTGTAGCTTCCTTTCCGTGTGGGGGGGTTACTACGCCGTACGTTTGTCTCAATTAGTTATGAATCTAATTGTAGTTGTTTTTTGTTTTTCAGCTTGTAGAACGATTCCTTTCGGGGTTTTCGTTTTTTCTTTAGTGTTCATTCATTTTTAAATTACATAATTACATAGTTACATAATTATAATTGTTATAATTCTGTTTTGGTTACAGCTCTCCTTCCGTGAGTGTAAGTGGTTGTGAGGGCACGTGCCTGTTGTGTAATTCTGGTTCCTTTCCTTCGGGATGCCTCTTCGGAGCCTTCCCGGGGGAATGAATGTGTACTAATATTATTTGTTTTATTTTTTTACAGTTACCGATCTAGTTCGTTTCTGTAATATGGCAACGGTGTGAGCTGTCTGGTTGAGTCCTGGGGATTCGGCTGTTGCTGCCTCCCCCCTTGTATTTTCGTCAGGGGCGTGTCTCCTTCTACTGGAAGTACTCCCGTGACGACGGACAGCTCTCCAGTTCATTTTAGAACTCTCAGGAGGCTTGCCTCCTTGGGCGGGTAACTTTCCTTCCGAGGGAAGTTTTTTCCTGTCCAGGCTTGAGTTTTTCCCCTTTTGGGGGGTTCTTCTCTTGCCTTTTTTTCGTGCGACTATGCTCTTGGTGCTGAGCGGTCGCACCTGCAGTTTCGCTCAAGGGGCTGGGCAACTGCAGGAGCTCCTCTTCGGAGGATTACTCCTTTTAGGTCACTGGCTGACCAGTCTCTTCCACGAAGTGTTTCTCTTTCGTTCGCGAGAGAGTACACTCATAGAGACTCCTCTTCGGAGGTTTCTTCTGTTGCTGTTGCTGTTGGCCTCCCTCGCCGTAAGGCCCACCGTCCGCCTCGTCGTCAGGGCCTCTCATCTCCCTATAAGGGTGCTTGAGGCGCCTTTTTGGATCTCCGTTTGCAGCCTACAACTCCTTTTTCTCGATCTTCCGCCTTGGTGCAGATGGACAGCAGTCTGATCTCGTCTTCCCGACGGGCAACGGTCTTCCCGACAGACAACGGTCTTCCCGACGGACAACGGTCTTCCCGACGGACAGCGGTCTTCCGACGGACATCAGTCTCCCGGCGGACAACGATCCCTTCGGGGCAAAGGGTTGCCCCCACGGGGGTTCTTCCCTTGCGTGTCAGGGTTTCCCTGCGCGCCCTTCTACTGTGTTTGCTCCTGCTCAGTGTTAGCACACAGGCGCTCTTCTGCTCATCAGCGCTTTCAAGATGATCATCCCTGCTGTTCCTGTTGGTTCCTGTTACGCGCCCTGTGCGCCCACGTTCGCCCTCGCGATCTAGAACTTCGGTTCAGGTCGGGGTCAAGGACTCTTCTTCTATGCGCAGGCTTCCACGCGTAGCCTTTTGCTCGTCAGCGATCATCAGCTCGCCAGCGATCATCAGCTCGCCAGCGATCATCAGCTCGCCAGCGATCATCAGCTCGCCAGCGATCATCAGCTCGCCAGCGATCATCAGCTCGCCAGCGATCATCAGCTCGCCAGCGATCATCAGCTCGCCAGCGATCATCAGCTCGCCAGCGATCATCAGCTCGCCAGCGATCATCAGCTCGCCAGCGATCATCAGCTCGCCAGCGATCATCAGCTCGCCAGCGATCACCTGTCTCTCGGCGATCTCCGGATCGCCCGCGTGTGTTACAGCCGGCACGCCAACGTTCTCCAACACTTCTGAAGGAACATGGTTCGCCAGCTACTAGCTCACCTGCGCATGCTGATCGCCATCGCGCGACCCCCAACTGCGGATGCTGATCGCCATTGCGCGACCCCCAACTGCGGATGCTGATCGCCATCGCGCGACCCCCAACTGCGGATGCTGATCGCCATCGCGCGACCCCCAACTGCGGATGCTGATCGCCATCGCGCGACCCCCAACTGCGGATGCTGATCGCCATCGCGCGACCCCCAACTGCGGATGCTGATCGCCATCGCGCGACCCCCAACTGCGGATGCTGGTCGCCATCGCGCGACCCCCAACTGCGGATGCTGGTCGCCATCGCGCGACCCCCAACTGCGGATGCTGGTCGCCATCGCGCGACCCCCAACTGCGGATGCTGGTCGCCATCGCGCGACCCCCAACTGCGGATGCTGGTCGCCATCGCGCGACCCCCAACTGCGGATGCTGGTCGCCATCGCGCGACCCCCAACTGCGGATGCTGGTCGCCATCGCGCGACCCCCAACTGCGGATGCTGGTCGCCATCGCGCGACCCCCAACTGCGGATGCTGGTCGCCATCGCGCGACCCCCAACTGCGGATGCTGGTCGCCATCGCGCGACCCCCAACTGCGGATGCTGGTCGCCATCGCGCGACCCCCAACTGCGGATGCTGGTCGCCATCGCGCGACCGCACACCTGCGGATGCTGGTCGCCATCGCGCGACCCCCCAACTGCGGATGCTGGTCGCCATCGCGCGACCGCACACCTGCGGATGCTGGTCGCCATCGCGCGACCGCACACCTGCGGATGCTGGTCGCCATCGCGCGACCGCCCACCTGCGGATGCTGGTCGCCATCGCGCGACCGCCCACCTGCGGATGCTGGTCGCCATCGCGCGACCGCCCACCTGCGGATGCTGGTCGCCATCGCGCGACCGCCCACCTGCGGATGCTGGTCGCCATCGCGCGACCGCCCACCTGCGGATGCTGGTCGCCATCGCGCGACCGCCCACCTGCGGATGCTGGTCGCCATCGCGCGACCGCCCACCTGCGGATGCTGGTCGCCATCGCGCGACCGCCCACCTGCGGATGCTGATCGCCATCGCGCGACCGCCCACCTGCGGATGCTGATCGCCATCGCGCGACCGCCCACCTGCGGATGCTGATCGCCATCGCGCGACCGCCCACCTGCGGATGCTGATCGCCATCGCGCGACCACCCACCTGCGCGACCACCCACCTGCGCGACCACCCACCTGCGCGACCACCCACCTGCGCGACCACCCACCTGCGCGACCACCCACCTGCGCGACCACCCACCTGCGCGACCACCCACCTGCGCGACCACCCACCTGCGCGACCACCCACCTGCGCGACCACCCACCTGCGCGTGCTGATCGCCATCGCACGACCCTGGCATGCTGATCACCATCGCGCGATCGCCCTCCTGCACATGCTGCTCGCGATCGCTCACCTTCGCATGCTGCTCGCCAACGCACGATCGCTCACCTGCGCATGCTGCTCGACCATCGCGTCGGCATAACACAACGCGCCATCGCCAACCTGCGCGTTAGCGCTCACCAGCTCACCACCGATCGCTTGTTGATCCATATCGCCAGCGGTCTTCCTCGCCATCAAGCTAACGCTTGCGTTCGCCGCCTCGGACTCGCTCTCATCCACCTGCCTACCCTCACGACCGCTCGCCTGCGCGCCCGCTCGACCGCTCGCCCGCGCGACCGCTCGCCTGTGCGCCCGCTCGCCTGTGCGCCCGCTCGCCTGTGCGCCCGCTCGCCTGTGCGCCCGCTCGCCTGTGCGCCCACACGCCCACGTGCCTTCACATCCGCGCCCATGCTCTCCAATGTTCGCCCACGCGCGAACCAACGGTTTTTCCATCGCGCGGACGGATGGTGTTCCGTCGCACGAACCTACAGTGTTTCTTCGCACAAAGTCAGCTTATTTCTTGCAGTATCCATTGCTCGTCTATGGGTTATCGCTCGCCGACCACCAGCTCTCGCCCTTCCTACCACGCTCGCCCTCCTTCTGCGCTCCTTCGCTCACCTTCGTTTGCGTTACCGCGCATGGGCGCTTCCACGTTCGCCCACGCGAAAATCTTTGAATTTCCGTCCCGCGAGCTCCAGGGCGATTGGGACCACGATTCCCAATGGGGTTTTCGCAGCATGGCCAGCCTGGCGAATTCTTCTGGAGCGTATTTCCAGAACACGGCCTCACCCCGTAAACGCAGAGCATGGCACTTGCAAGAATAGGAGAAACTTAAGGGAGATCTGAGCAACACTCCTCTTTCCTGAACCTAGGTTAGCCCTTCCCCGTCATTCCCTGGAAGGATTTTTGGCGGGGGGGCTTTCCGTTCGAGATTTCTCCATAGGACAAGGGGTGACTGCTTACCTCTTCCTCTGGGAGCTTACCAGGTTCTTTCCCTCCTCGGTTACGGCCCGAGGTTTGGTTCAAGGAAGCTACAGGAAGATCAGGGGTACTTTCCTCCTCTCGAGCTCAGGCACCTTGGCCTTTCGTCGTTAAGTATCTAACTTGCGGACAAGCTCGATGTTGTACCATCTGGACGCGCTGACTGAGGGCTTCCTTCGGGTGTCTCATCTGTGGAGGTCGACGACCTCAGACACCCTTCCATCCTTGAGAAGAGTTTGTTTGTGCCCAAGGACAGAGACTTAGACAGCTGCTGTGCGGAGGAAAGCGACTTCCGGTTTCACTCCTCCAAGGCGCTTTCTTCCAGACTCTGCAGGGCTCCAGCACCCTTTTCTTTCAACCACGTCGGCCTAAGTTATCGGCTACGACAACTGGGACAAGGTGTCCAATTGCAGTTTCCTTCTGTCAGGAACACATGGCACGGGAGACTCCCCCGGGGGGGCATAGTCCTAAAAAGAGTTCACGAACTCTAGGATTGCAGGTTTTTCGCTGGGAGGATGCTTAAGGTTACTCATCCGAATGACAGCTTCCCGATGCCCATTCCCGCACAATCTCTGTGATTAGCCAAGGATATCGCGCCTGCCGTCTCTGTCAGCGAATTCAGTGTCTCTGAACCTCTATGCCATAGCGTCAGCAGAGTTGCCCGGTTGGGCAGAATGATCCATACCTTAGGCGAAGGTCTTCCTTAGGATCATCGACGGCTTCACCCCCGGCCCCCTCAGTCGATCCTTTCTTGTAAGGAAGGATCTGAGAGGGGATGTCCGTAGTCGACCTCTCAGCCCTGATCAAGTTTGTCGAACAAACTTCGGCCAGCGGAGACCAGCAGAATCGATCAGACTGGTAACGAGGCGACAGGACTCCTTAAACCCTGGATCGGAAGGACGGGTACTTTCAGTTTCCATTCCATCCATCTTCCAGGGTGCTCGTCGAATTCAGCCTAGACTGCAAGTATTCCTGCTTATGATGCAGTGTGGCTATCCCGCCGTGGCATAGCAGGTTTGTTTCCCCAGAGAACTCTCCCTGCCTTCCTCTTGGCCGCTCAGGTGCAGGCTTCCGCCTCCTCTGCTGTTTGGAGGGCTGGTCAACTCCAGTAGGCTCGGGTTCGACCTTCTTCAGCGCCGGGACAAGCTTCCGGATGCTTACCATGAGTGTGGGCTCATGGTATTTTGCTTGGAGCCTTCTCTTCCTCTGCCTCAACATCTGGAGTATCTGGCCATGATATTGCGTCAACGGCCTTACCACGTTGGAAACCCCGCTTCTCGTCCGTCCAGCGAGGTTAAGCAACGTCGGTACTTGGATGGGTAACCACCTGGGGATGCCAGATTCTGTTACCACATCCTCCGAGCCTTCCTTTCGGTTGACTGTGGCAAGACTGAGGAGAGTCGCAGTACCTGTTCTCAGTCAAGCAGAGCTTTCAGCCCTACCTTGGAACGTTTCCTAGTTCTCCTTTCCTCATTGACCCGTCTATAGTCCGAACGGTCGCCTCAGGATAAGTTCCATGTGGGGCGATCCAAGTTCCGGTGGCTTCAGGCAATGTTTAACCGGACTCCCTGGCCCTATGGGACCAGCGGAACTATTAGACCTGCAATGGGTGTTGACCTATGGAGCCTCTTGATGGTAGTGGATATTCTCGTCCTTTCCCCACATTCTTGATGCGGTTCTCGGACTCGTCAAAGGAAGGGGGGGGGGGGGGGGCATGTTCCGGTCCAGGCCTATGGTCAAGACCTGAAGGATACCTCTCCATCATTCAGACAGGCTTAGGGGCCTTAGTCTGGCCCCTCTACAGATCCTACAGCTCCTGCCGAGTCGCCCCGTGCGCGTCGACTTCATGATTCTGGCGTATTCTAACCAGCAGGGGACGCATTTTCACACCTTCACATCTTGCAGTAGAGATACCGGGATGATTGAGATTCTCTCAATACCACCATCGGCTCTCTCATTCCAGGCAGGGGAATGTTCTCTCAGACTATCCGAGCAGAGCCTCGTAGAGAGAGTGTACCTGGGGGTCTTTGACCTTGGGTAACCAGCAAGTGCTGGTCTGGGGGACCTGATCGCGACAGCTTGGAACCTCAAGCTTCCGCTATTCTTCCCCCCAGTCTCAGACCCTGAGACTCTGGCAAGATGCATTCCGGTGATGGTGGGACAACTTCGACGCCTGCGTCTTCCCTCCTTTTTGTCTGTGGACAATGGGTCTCAACAAGACCAGGTTGTCTGTCAACCTTTCAATGGGAGAGCTCCACTGGGACTATGCGCAGAACGGTTTCTGGACCCTCTGCTTCCCTTGACGGAACTCCCGGGAGAGCTTCTCCCACGGCGCAGACTACTCAAGCAACCACACTGCGACATCTCTCCCGAACCGGGGCGTCGCTTCGGCTTCATGCCTGGAGACACTACGCTTCCTCCTCAAGAAGAGACAACCCGCTACAGTCGCGGTACGGAGGTCGCGTCATCTGCGATAGTCATCCACAGGGGTCTCCCAGGCAAAGTGAAGAGTCTAAGGTGGTTGGTGCCGTGGGAGATATACCTCTTCCCTTGAGGCCTCTTCTCCAGCAATAACGGTCTTATTGCCTTTCGGCGGGAGGAAACTCCTTTCCGCTCTCGGCAATGAAGCCTGTCGCTCAGCCTTTCCCTGACCTTCAGGCTTAAAGGAATAACTTTTTCCTGCCCGCTGGATCTATCCTCGCTCATGCGAAGCTACGATCGTCCCTGCCCTAGTCGGAGGAAGACCTCCAACTTTGAGCATGGCTCGGACTTTTAGTCCTTTAAGAGATCTTCTCAAGACCCTTTACGACAGGCCTCGGATTGTATTCCGCCTTGGGTCTCCTGCTCACTCTGGCCACGGCCAGTGTGTAAGCAATATTCTTGGTCTCTTACGACTCCCCCCTTTTCTAAGGAAGAGGGGAAGGCAACATTCAGGCTCGCTCCTGAGTTGTTGGCTAGACTCAGAATCTGGGGTTCCCGGCCTTTCGGTCCGATTCATTCAAGATTTCGAGTCTCCATTCTGTATCTGATGTCCCAAGACCTTCTCTTTCTTGCCAGTAAAGGAATCGAGAGGTTAGCGTTGGGAACAGCTGCAGTTTGTCCTCAGTTGCAGCCGATTTGAGAGCACAAGGAGGACATGGGGGGAGAGTCACCAATATACCTCTTCAGCCCAGACTCAAGGACATTCATCTCGACCTGTCTCCAGACCCTCCCCCGTCACGTCGCCCTACAGCACGATGTTGGATACATCGCAACGTCCTTCGCCTTCGAGTAATACTACTCTGTGACGCAGGTGCTACAAGCTGGAGTCTGGAAGCGTCTAATGACCTTCGCAGCCCGCTTCCTGCAGGGCGTGACCCACAGGAGTCTCGATACGTTTTCTATCGCTCTGTGGTGGCTACACAACAGCTGGTCTAACCTCAGGCTCCTTTTTGGACAGGTAGCAGAAGGTTGAGGGCATTGTTATCAGGTTTTAGTCTGCATGAACGAAAGAAGTATGTCTGGCCCTTACTTCTTTCTTCATCATCCCCTCTACGGGGAAGCAGCATCCTGGTCTCTGCATAGCTGACCTCGAACCTCTGCAGGTAAACCATGCTTCCTTGTGTTCCGAGTATTGAGTCAATACTGTCGCGTCCCCCATACCCTGACGAGGTGGTATTGGGAACGTCCTAACCCAGAGTTCCTTCTGGAACTCCAGGTCAACTGCCTAGGACGGGTCACACTTCTTCCTTCACACACAAGCTTACGTAGGCCACATGGTTCCTTGCGGAGCAAGGAACTTGTGAGGTGCAGGGACTCCTTTTCTCGAGTGCGACTCACTCGGATTCTGAGTCCCCGGGTAAAGCCAAAGCCAGTATGGCTGGGGACTTTCCACCCTTCCTAAGGGGTAAGTCACCCTTTGTAAATAGCGTGGTTTGTATTTCGGTTACGGAACAAATGACAAATTCGAAGATAATTTGTATTTTTCCTAACCATACAAACCTTAGCTATTTACACATACAGTATTTGCCCGCCAGCCCTGTCCCCCAAGACAAGTCCTACCTCTAAGTGAAAGTGAGTATTCACCTGTGTGTGAGGGGGAGGAGGGGTAGCTAGCTACCACTCCCCTACCCCCCCCCCCGCTAACTAGCGCGGGGGTAATACACCCTCGTTAAATTCTAATGGCTTGCCATTTCAGCTACGATAAAAGGTAACCCTTTGTAAATAGCTAAGGTTTGTATGGTTAGGAAAAATACAAATTATCTTCGAATTTGTCATTTTACAAGCCTAGTGAGATATTTGCTGTTGTTTTCCTGCAATCAAAGCATCGAATCGTGGTACAGTTGCTGACAAAGCTACTCGCATGTCATCTGACACATCAAGTCTATTTCTCAGATTTTTACGTTCATTTCAGATTGTCAGATTTTAACTACATACAGGCATAACTACAGTGAACAAGAACATAAGCATAACTACAAAAAATAACTTGTGAACAATAATAAGTACAAAATAGAAGAAAATAATGAGAGATACTAAAAAAATACTTGATTACCAGAGATTGAGTCCCATACCCCCAGCATTTGGGTCCCATACCCCCAAGGAGTATGGATATCCCCGGTTAAGAACCCCTGCGGCCTAGAGCATCAGAACAAGTAAAGGTGTGCGTCTATAAAATCAGAGTTGGTGCTACTGTTGCTTCCAAGAAATCTCTCTTGGTGGCTCAAATTTCAGACACTGGAGTATGGAAGCATCAGATCACCTTCACTGCGCATTATTTGCAAGAATGCACTCATAGGCCGTTAGACATGTTTTTGCTCAAGTTTGTGATTGCTGCTCAGCAAGTGCTGTAGTGACCCTAGCTCCTTTACAGGACCAAAAATATCACATCTAAAATAGCGATTATAACTTAATTCTAGGTCGAGAGTGAATGTTTGGCCCCCTTTCCTCAAATTCTCCTCCCTTAGGGTATAATTGTTGGAATCCTATATAATTGTACAGATGTTGATACAATCAAGTATTGCCTTTAGCTAGGAGCTAATTGAGAGACTCAAGAGGTGTCTATGAAACTATTCTCTGCACCTTACAGGTCCAAGATCAGCAATCCCGGGGTGTTAGCCAAAAGGATGAGTCATCCAGTAAGAGAATGAAGGTTTATTTGTGTAGAATAAAATAGTAAATTTAAAAGTAGTTTGCATTTTGCCTAACTATACAAACATTTGAATCCTTCAACTTCCTGCCTTCACCTCCCACAAAGTCTCAGATTAAAGTGACTTATGTGTACCGGCAAGGGGATTGGGCTTCCCCGCCACTAGCGGTAATTACAAGCTACTGCCAACAGCTCCTTAAAAATTTCACCTGCTGAGTTCTACCTACATTTTTATCAATCTCTTAATTAAAGGACTTGGGTTTGTATACTTGGGAAAAATACAAATTGCTTTTGAAATTTGTTTTGTTCCGTAACCGAAATACAAACCACGCTATTTACAACGGGTTTACTTTTAGCGCAGCTGAAATGACGAGCCAATAGTTTTAACGAGGGTTAATTACCCCCGCGCTAGTTAGCGGGGGGTGGGGAAGGGTAGCTTGCTACCCCTCCCCCCTCCACACACCGGTGACTTGCTTCACTTCACTTTTGGCTCGGCGGTGATCAGACGTGTCTGCTCATCGCCCTCGTGACAGCCTTTAATTTTCTGCTTTTTCTTTTCAGCGTGTGTGTTGGTTGGAAGTTGACCTTCAGTTATTTCTTTACAATGCGTACATGCCCTGGAGTTGCCGGTCGTCCTTGTGGGACTTTCATATCGGACGTAAATACGGATCCGCACACCCTCTGCCCTCAATGTCGGGGCCGACGGTGTGACCAGGAGAACATGTGCCGTGAGTGCAGGGAGTGGTCTGCCTCCCAGTGGGAGAGGTTTGGCCGTCGGCGTAAGAAGAAGTCCAAGAGAGACCTTTCTTCTCCGGGGTTAGCCTTGAAGGAGGAAGGTTCTCGGGACTCTTCTTCCCCCGCCCAAACCTCCTCCGAAGCTCCCCCTCGTCCGCCTCCTAAGGAGAGTCGGCCGAGTGGGAGCGCAGGCCCTTGTTCTGTTTCCCGACCTTCGGTGGGGGGAGAGGGCGTCGCCTCCCATAGCGAGGCGGTTCCCCCTCCTCCTCCGAGGGAGGTTATTGATAATGCCTTATCCAGTGATGATCTTTTACAGATTTGGTCGTCCCTGGGGCTTTAGGGCTTGCCCTCCAGGGTCGCTCTTATTGACCTTGTCTCGTTGGGGGCCGCTGTTAAGCAGTCGCCGGTGGTAGCAGAGGTAGACCCTCTGTCTATTGTCGACGTCGTGGTGACAGAGGCCTCCGACGTGGCTGGGCCTTCCGCCGCAGGTGCTGTTGCGGGTGATGGTGCTAAAGGCTCTCCTCCTCCTTCCGTACATCCTTCGAAGGGGGAAGTGAGTCCTTCGGTCTCGGCTGCTGCTCAGCTTCCTTCTGAGGGAAGTGCTTTAACGGAGACTCCCCTTCGGAGGACCGATGGTCCCGACGATCTCCCCCGAGGCCGCCTCCGCCGTAAGGCTCACCGTCCGCTACGCCACAAGGGCCTCCCTTCCCCTTACAGATCTTCGCCTTCTGGAGAACTCGTCACCCGACGGGCAACGGTCCCTTCGGGGCTAAGGGATCCTTCCCTTACGCGAGCAGTGCTAGCGCACAAGCGCTCTCCTGCTCGCCAGCGCTCTCCTGATCTTCAGCGCTCTCCTGCTCGTCGACGATCTCCTGCTCGCCGACGCTCACCTGCTCGCCGGCTCTCTCCTGATGTTCGCCCCCCTCGCCAGCGCTCTCCTGCTCGTCAGCTCTCTTCCGAGCGTCAGCGCTCATTTGAGGACCATCGCCCTGCGGTCTCTGACCACCCTTTAGTTCCTGCTGAACTCCCTGCTCACCATCTGCCTGGTCCTGTGGCTACGCAACATCGTGCTGCGCGTGTGTCAAAAACACATGTTCGCCAACGCGCCAGCGATCTCCCAGTTCCTGCTCGTGAACGCGCCGCGCCACCTGTCCTTTCACATGACACGCGTCGACCTTCTGCTCGCCAGCGATCTCCAGCTCGCCAGCGATCACCTACGCATCAGCGATTACCTCTTCGCCAGCGTTCACCTGCTTGCCAGCACGCACAGGCGATCTTAGTATCGCCTATTCAACAGCGACAGCTAGCGCGCCAACGTTCTCCAACGCTCCTGAAGGAACATGGTTCGCCAGCTTCTAGCTCGCCATCGCGCGATCGCCTGCCTGCGCATGCTGCTCGCCATTGCACGATCGCCCCCCTGCGCATGCTGCTCGCCATCGCTCGCCCCTGCACGATCGCCCTCCTGCGGTTGCTGATCACCATCGCACCCCATCACGCGATCGGCCACCTGCGCATGCTGATCGCCATCGCTCGCCCCTGCACGATCGCCCTCCTGCGCATGCTGCTCACCATCGCTCGCCCCTGCACGATCGCCCTCCTGCGGATGCTGATCACCATCGCACCCCATCACGCAATCATTTACCTGCGCATGCTGCTCGCCATCGCTTACCATTACGCGGTCATTCACCTGCGCATGCTGCTCACCATCGCATGCCAGTGCGTCGACATGCCACATCGCGCCATCGCCAACTTGAGCGACTGCACTCACCAGCTCGTCATCGATCGCCTGTGGATCTACATCGACAGCGATCTTCCTCACCTACGCGGCAGCGCGTTCCCTCGCTGTCGCGCCAACGCTTGCGTTCGTTGCCTCGGACACGCGTTCATTTACCTGCCCACCCTCGCGCCCACTCACCTGCGCGCCCGCGCGATCGCTCGCCCGCGCTCCCGCGCGACCATTCGCCTTCGCGCGACCATTCGCCTTCGCGCGACCATTCACCCTCGCGCAACCATCGTTCGCGGCGAATTCCGCAGCCGGTGGTAGCAGCAGGAACGCGTGCTCCTAGACGGCACTCGGGATCACCTCCATCCAAACACAGGTTGGTAGTGCAGGACGAGGAGAGGTTAGCACAGCATTCTTCCCCACCTTCTTTTCAGGCAGGTACCGTCGTGTCCACTCCAAGGGATCGCCCGATCCCTTTCCCTTTAGCGAGGATTTTGGACTCTTTGTCCTTGGAGCAGCAGACTTGGTTTGGTCCTCTGGCACGGGCGTTAGTGAGGGTTATGAAACCAGCACTCGCCGGCCAGGGTAACAAACCAACGGCTGTCTCTCCTACGCTGAAGAGAAAGAGAGGAGTGGACTTCGTGGTGACTTCCCCCAGGGCGAAGTTGGTTCCCAAGAGGTCGGTCGCGAAGGTCCCTTCTCCTGCACGAGTACTCTCTCCTTCTCCCGTGGACGAGGCCTTTCCGTCCTCAGGTGAGTCCAGTGGGGCGGTAGTCTTCCCCTCGGCACCAGGGGGGGAGACTTTGCTTCAGGCAGGAGAATCGTCTCGTGAGGAAGGGGCCCCTCGAACCTCGTTGTTGGGATCCTGTATCCCTCCCAGGAGGGAATCCAAGGATTCCAAGACCGTCCCTAAATCCTCTGCAAGGATTCGTCAGGAACCCACGACTACCCAGGGGAATGTCCTCGTATCACCCCAAGAGGAGATTCCTGGGGCAGGAGACTTAGCTGCCAGCCCGCAGGGAGGAGAACAGCAAGAATCCGAACATGCCTTCTGGCAGGTCCTAAGCCTGATAAGGCAACTTAACAGGCTTACGGATCCAGTCATCGCCCCCCGTGAAGGCAAAGACACGATTCTGGATGAAGTGTTTGACGTTCGGAAGGCCCCTAAGACCAGTGCAGCTCTGCCCTGGTCTCGGGGGCTGAAGAGTGCCAGGGCTAGGGCCAACGCTCAGCTCGCACTTCTTGCCTCCTCCAGTCGTTCCACTGCCGGGAACAAGCTCATCCCTCCTCCTCGCCTCCAGCAGAGGAGGTATTTCGAGATCCTGGGTGAGCACAACCTCGCTCTTCCTCTCCATCACTCTGTGGAGGAGCTGGCGAAGGGAGTTCCCCTTGAGAAACACTCTGCCCGGCAGGTGTCGTTCTCGGCGGCAGAGATCCTTAAGCACGAGAAGGTCGCTAAGTGTGCCATGCAGGCCACTTCGTGGCTGGACTTCTGGCTAGGATCTCTGGGCATCCTATTGCGATCGGAGGGCTTGTCCAAGGAGACCAATAGGAAGGCCCTAGAGACCTTCTTGCTCTCGGGTACCCGCTCCATCGAGTTTTTGGCGCACCAGGTTACCACCCTGTGGGCCAACTCGGTGTTGAAGCGTCGCGATGCTGTGTCCGAGAGATTCCATCCGAAGGTCCCTGCCGTAGATGTGTGTAGGCTCCGACATGCTTCCCTTCTGGGGGAGAGCCTGTTTGAGCCTCAAGACATGGAGCGAACGGCTGAGAGGTGGAGGAAATCCAGCACGGACTCCCTCCTCCACAGGGCCCTTACAACTCGGCCCTATAAGCCTCCAGCCCCGCCACAACAGCAGCAACAGCCTCGTAAGGCTCCCAGACAGGCACCGGCAGCTAAGAAAGTGGTGTCTAAGCCCCAGCCCTTTCCAGCCAAGGTCAAGAGGGGCAGTAAGTCCTCCAGGGGAGGCAAGACTCCTAGGGGTGGCGGCCGCGGCCGCAAGCCCTAGGGGTGGCAGTCCCCCTGCATGTCCACCTGTGGGGGGATGCCTTCAGCGTTGCGTCCGCAGGTGGCAGCAACACGGGGCCGATGCTCGGACGGTCTCTGTGATCGGCCAAGGTTATCGCGTCCCGTTCACAACATCTCAACCTCCCCTGACAGCGAATCCAGTGTCGTTGAGCTCCTATGCCACGGGATCGGCAAAGGGCTGGCCCTTCAGGCCGAAGTCGAGAACATGCTCGAGAAGGGTGCTCTCCAGGAGTTCGTGGACAGCTCCCCAGGCTTCTTCAGTCGACTCTTTCTTGTAGAGAAGGCTACTGGAGGCTGGAGACCCGTCATCAATCTCTCAGCTCTGAACAGGTTTGTCAAACAAACCCGGTTCAGCATGGAGACAGCAGACACGGTCAGACTTGCGGTGAGACCACAAGACTTCATGTGTACACTGGATCTAAAGGACGCGTACTTCCAGATCCCTATCCATCCGTCTTCTAGGAAGTACCTGAGATTCTGCCTAGACAACAAGATCTACCAGTTCAAGGTGCTGTGTTTCGGTCTCTCCACAGCTCCTCAGGTGTTCACCAGAGTGTTCACCCTAATTTCATCTTGGGCGCACAGGAACGGCATTCGTCTCCTTCGTTACCTGGACGATTGGCTGATCCTAACAGACTCGGAGTCGACCCTTCTTCGGCACCGAGACAGGCTTCTGGATCTTTGCCAGGATCTGGGGATCGTGGTAAACCTCGAGAAGTCCTCTCTGCAGCCGTCCCAACGACTGGTTTATCTAGGCATGCTAATAGACACCAATCTCCACAAAGCCTTTCCATCAGACGACCGGATAGCAAGGCTGAGGAGGGTGGCGGAACCCTTCCTCAGGCGAAAAGAACTCCCCGCCCAATCGTGGTTGCGTCTCTTAGGCCACCTATCCTCCCTGGCCCGTCTGGTTCCAAACAGCCGCCTCAGGATGAGATCCCTTCAATGGCGGCTCAAGTCCCGGTGGAATCAAGGATCCGATTCCCCGGACATTCGGATCCCAATGGGGTCTCTGGAACACAAGGACTTGCGGTGGTGGCTGGCCGACGAGAACCTGCGGAAGGGAGTGAGTCTTCTCGTCCTCCCTCCGGAATTGACTCTGTTTTCGGACGCGTCAAAAGAAGGGTGGGGGGCGCACGTTCTGAACCAGAGGGCCTCAGGCCTTTGGTCAGAATCAGAAAAGTGCCTACACATCAACCTGCTAGAATTGAAGGCCGTCTTTCTGGCTCTTCAGCAGTTCCAACGGTCCCTGGCGGGTCACTCCGTGGTGGTGATGAGCGACAACACCACGGTAGTGGCTTATATCAACAAGCAGGGAGGCACTTTTTCGCAACAGCTATCCCATCTTGCAGTAGAGACTCTGAGGTGGACCGAAACCCACTCGATAACACTATCAGCTCGCTTCATTCCTGGCAAGAGGAATGTGCTCGCCGACAGTCTGAGCAGGGCTTCGCAGATAGTGAGTACCGAGTGGTCTTTGGATCCTCAGATAGCCAACAAAGTCCTGACTTTGTGGGGTTCCTCGACTGTGGACTTGTTCGCGACAGCATTAAACTTCAAGCTGCCCCTGTACTGCTCACCAGTCCCGGACCCCAAGGCACTCTGGCAAGATGCTTTCCAGCAACGGTGGGACAACATCGACGTGTACGCCTTCCCACCATTCTGTCTGATGAGAAGGGTGCTCAACAGGACCAGACTATCGGTCAACTGTTCCATGACTCTGGTAGCTCCGCTATGGCATCACGCGGAATGGTTTCCGGACCTTCTGCAACTCCTGACGGAACTCCCAAGGGAGCTTCCTCCACGACACGAGCTTCTCAGACAACCCCACTCCGGCGTCCCTCACAGGGCCGTAGCCTCGCTTCGGCTTCACGCCTGGAGACTATCCAGCGTCTCCTCGCGGAGAGAGGCTTTTCGCAACAGGTTACGGAGAGAATGTCTCGGCACCTGCGAAGGTCCTCTGAGGGAGTCTACCAAGCAAAGTGGAGAGTCTTTTGTGGTTGGTGTCGTGGAAGGGGTATCTCTCCACTCGATGCCACTATTCCAGCAATAGCGGACTTCCTCGTGTATCTGCGAGAAGAAATGCGCCTTTCTGTCTCGGCAGTGAAAGGCTATCGCTCAGCCTTAAGCTTGGCCTTCAGATTGAAGGGCGTGGATATTTCTTCATCGCTAGAACTCTCTTTACTCATACGTAGCTATGAGCTTACCTGCCCCCAGTCGGAAGTGAGACCCCCTCCTTGGAACGTGGTTCGAGTCCTCAGGTCTCTTAAGAGACCTCCCTTCGAGCCATTACGCCAGGCCTCCGATCGCCACCTGTCTTGGAAGACGGCTTTCCTACTCGCCTTGGCTTTGGCCAAGCGAGTTAGCGAACTTCATGGTCTCTCGTACGACATCGCCCATTCAAGGGGATGGGGGGAGGTAACGTTCAGGTTCGTCCCTGAGTTTGTGGCCAAGACTCAGAATCCTGGAGTGCCGGATCCTCGGTTCGACTCTTTCAGGATCGCGAGTCTCCGTTCTGTAACAAACGACCCAGACCAGCTGCTACTATGTCCAGTGAGGTGTCTGAGGCACTACTTGAAGAGAACGGCTGCAGTCCGTCCTCATGTGCGAGCTTTGTTTGTGAGCACAGGCAGGACAAAGAGGAGGGTCACCAGGAACACCATCTCAGCTTGGATTCGAAGGGTTATCCACCATGCCCTGAATCCTGACCCTCCTCCGTCACGTCGCCCTCGGGCCACGATGTCAGGGGTATTGCTACATCCCTGGCCTTCAAGAGAAACTTCTCTGTGACACAGGTACTTCAAGCTGGGGTCTGGAAGCGTCAAACGACCTTCACAGCCCACTACCTGCAAGACGTGACCCACAGGAGCCTCGATACGTTTTCTATCGGCCCTGTGGTGGCTGCACAACAGCTGGTCTAACCTCAGGCTCCTTTTTGGACAAGTAGCAGTAGGTTGAGGGCGTTGTTACCCGGTCTTAGTCTGCGTGAATGAAAGAGTATGTCTGACCCTTACTTCTTTCTTCATTCTCACCTCTCTTGGGGAAGCAGCATCCTGGTCCTCGCATAGCTGACCTCGACCTCTGCAGGTAACCCATGCTTCTTTGTGCTCCTAGTATTAAGCTTAATACTGTTGCATCTCCCATACCCTGACGAGGGTGGTATTGGGAACGTCCTATCCTAGAATTCCTATCTGAAGGTCTCAAGGTCAACTTCATAGGACGAGTCACACACTCCTCCACACACTGCTTATGTAGGCCACTCGTTCCTAGCGATGCTAGGAACTTGTGAGGTACAGGGGCTCCCTTTCTCTAGTGCTGCTCACTGAGGGATCGAGCCCCCGGGCAAGCCGAAGTCAGTAAGGCTGGGGACTTTCCACCCTTCCCTAAGGGTTAAGTCACCCCAATGTAAATAGCGTGGTTTGTATTTCGGTTTACGGAACAAATGACAAATTCGAAGATAATTTGTATTTTTCCTAACCATACAAACCTTAGCTATTTACACATATGTGCCCGCCATCCCTGACCCCAAGTCAAGTCCTACCTCTAAGTGAACTGAAGCAAATCACTGGTGTGTGTGTGTGTGTGTGGGGGGGGGGGTAGCAAGCTACCCTTCCCCTACCCCCCGCTAACTAGGCGCGGGGGGGGGGGGGGGGGTAATTAACCCTCATTAAAACTATTGGCTCGTCATTTCAGCTGCGCTAAAAGGTAAACCCAATGTAAATAGCTAAGGTTTGTATGGTTAGGAAAAATACAAATTATCTTGGAATTTGTCATTTTCCTTTCCATTCTGCATGGTGCATAACTTAGTACATGGTCAAGCTAATACTCGTATAAGAATTGCTGGTACAGTATTTGGATAGTCCAGATTACTAACTTTTGCCCATATTGAATCTTAAGAATAAAATTGAACTTAGTCTAATTTTACCACTTATTTTATTTTTATGCTTTATTTGTTATACAGTATATCAATGAACGATCAAAATTTGTGGTTTGTTTAATTTCCAGACAGTGTGGATGCAGCCAAGTAATTAACATTTGCATCGTCACATCTTGAATTGTTTGGATAGTCTATACACCACCATGGATTGAACAGCAGCAGTGTTTGGATTCATGTACAGTACTGAGCATCATACTGTACTTATATCTGGTAACTTGCAGTTTTTTTACAGTGTCTTTTACTGCTTTTTTTTTTTTTTTTTTTACTGAACATTCTAAACTCTACCTTGCTTCAATTTTTAATTCTTTCATTAAAAGAAAACTTTATATTCTTGAGAGTTGAGAAATGATACATTTTTCCGTAACTGACATACAAACCACGCTATTTAATAGGGGTTTTTACTTTCGGCATAGCTGAAATGACGAGCCATTAGAATTTTAACGAGGGCTTACTACCCCACCGCTAGTTTAGTGGGGGGTAGGGAGGGTAGCTTGCTACCCCCCCCCCACACACACACACACCTGTGCTTGAGCTCACTTTGCTCTCGGCTCGGGTGGTGTAGTCAGACGTGTCCGCTCTCACCCTTGCCTCTCTGACAGCCATTAATGTCTTTTTGCTTTCTCTCCTACAGGTTTGAGTGTGAAGTTGGCCTCTGTGAACATGCGTAAATGTCCTGGATTACCCGACCACTCTTGTGGTACATTTATTGTCGGTGGTCGAGATGAACCCTCACACCCTTTGTCCTTACTGTAGGGGCCAACGGTGTGATAGTAGTAATAAGTGTGGTGAGTGTAGGGAGTGGTCTACCTCCCTGTGGGAGAGGTTTTCTCGGCGACGGAAGAAGAAGTCCAGGCGGGATATTTCTCCTTCGAAGATTTTCTTTGAAAGGAGAAAATCCCAAGGACACTTCTTTCGTTGCCCAAACCGATCTCGGCGTTCGAGAGATGGCATTGCCTCCCTTAGCGAGGCAGCTCCACCTCTTCCCCCGGGGGAGGATTTAAATGTTAATGTAACTGATTTATTCCAGCTTTGGTCTTCCTTGGGGCTCAAGGTTTGCCCTCCAAGGAAGCCTTGATTGACATCATCCGGTTGGGTGCTGCTGTCAAGCAATCGCCGACTTTGGCAGAGGTTGATCCTCTGTCTATTGTCGACGTGTGGTGTCAGAGGTATCCAATGCGGTGTCTCCTAATACCTCTGCAAACTTCTCAACCCTCAGTAGCTGAAGGCTTAGTTTTTTTCCGTTCCTGCTCAACCTACGAGGGAGAAACTAAGTCCAACAGTTTCTCCTGCCAGTGATTCTCTCCCTCGGGGGAGTTCACTACAGTAATATCCTTCTTTTACGTCAATATATCAGTTTTTCAAACGGTAAAAATCCTGGAATAGAAATTCCCAGACTTTTAACCGTTTTTTTTTAATGCAAATTTTTAAAAGAAGCGTTAATAAATGTATTTAAAGATTACCTCACCTTCCATGACGACCGACTTTTAAATCCGAATTAAAGACTGACGTATGTGATATCCAATTACAGTAACATACTTTAGATTTGCATTTCATTGGCAAGGGTTTGTAAAACATTTGCCGAGTATCTAAGCTGTGATGGAAATGAGGATTTAGTTTTCCATTAAAATAAATTGGACGGTTCTCTGATCCGCGGTCAGTTTTACAGTTTTACAGGAAATCTATGAATATAATTGAGTCATCATATTTTTGGTATTTTGGAAAATGCTGTGATTGCCAAAAAAGAAAAAAAAATTACTATCAATAACTTGACTATCATAAATCATTATTTGTTAATCATTTTTATATTGCTATTTAATTTTCAATATGGTGTAACTTAAAAGATATAAAATATTACTATCAATAACGTAACTATCATAAATCATTATGTGTGAATTATTTATGTATTGCTGATTAATTTTCAAGATGATGTAATTTTTATTTATAAGATTTTTTCACTAGTTAATTGCACTATAACCAATATGGTGGGTCCTCATGTAATTTCTATTAGGCAAAATAACTTGATATTGATTTTGGAAAATTATCTGTTAAGTATTTGATAGTGATACATATCAAATATGAAATAATTCTACTCATTTTTAATAACAATTAGTAACTATCAGCTAATTGAGTTTTTATAGTAGTAACTATCAGCTAATTGAGTTTTTATAGTAGTAACTATCAGCTAATTGAGTTTTTATAGTAGTAACTATCAGCTAATTGAGTTTTTATAGTAGTAACTATCAGCTAATTGAGTTTTTATAGCAGTAACTATCAGCTAATTGAGTTTTATAACAGTCAGTAAGTAACAGCTAATTGAGTTTTTATAGTAGTAACTATCAGCTAATTGAGTTTTTTTATAGTAGTAACCATCAGCTAATTAAGTTTTTATAGTAGTAACTATCAGCTAATTGAGTTTTTATAGTAGTAACTATCAGCTAATTGAGTTTTTATAGCAGTAACTATCAGCTAATTGAGTTTTTATAACAGTCAGTAAGTAACAGCTAATTGAGTTTTTTATAGTAGTAACTATCAGCTAATTAAGTAATTTATAGTAGTAACTATCAGCTAATTGAGTTTTTATAGTAGTAACTATCAGCTAATTGAGTTTTTATAGTAGTAACTATCAGCCATTTGAATTTTTATAACTGTCAGTAACTATCAGTTAATCAAGTTTTTATAACAATCAATAACTATCGGCTAATTCAGTTTTTATAACAATCAATAACCATCAGCTAATTGAGTTTTTATAGTAGTAACTTCAGCCATTTGAGTTTTTATAAAAATCAGTAACTATCAGCTAATTGAGTTTTTACAGTAGTAACTATCAGCCATTTGAGTTTTTATAACAGTCAGTAACTATCAGTTAATCAAGTTTTTATAACGATCAATAACTATCAGCTAATTGAGTTTTTATAAAAATCAGTAACTATCAGCTAATTGAGTTTTTATAGTAGTAACTATCAGCCATTTGAGTTTATAGTATCTATCAGTTAATCAAGTTTTTATAACAATCAATAACTATCAGCTAATTGAGTTTTTATAACAATCAATAACTATCAGCTAATTGAGTTTTTATAACAATCAATAACTATCAGCTAATTGAGTTTTTATAAAAATCAGTAACTATCAGCTAATTGAGTTTTTATAAGTAGTAACTATCAGCCATTTGAGTTTTTATAACAGTCAGTAACTATCAGTTAATCAAGTTTTTATAGCAATCAATAACTATCAGCTAATTAAGTTTTTATAAAAATCAGTAACTATCAGCTAATTGAGTTTTTATAGTAGTAACTATTAGCTAATTGAGTTTTTTACAGTAGTAACTATCAGCTAATTTAGTTTTTTATAGTAATAACTATCAGCTAATTTAGTTTTTATAGTAATAACTATCAGCTAATTGAGCTTTTATAGTACTAACTATCAGCTAATTGAGTTTTCTATAACAATCAGTAACTATCAGCTAATAGCCCAATCTCTGTATAACAATCGAAAATAAAGTCTGTTTAGACACGTGTCTCCATTATATTTGATTATTCCCCCTCATTTTCTATTTATGGATTCGAAAAGTTTTATGGACTAGAAAAAAAGAAATCTCATCAACTTCAAGACAATTCATTTCCTTTCTATTTATTCGAAGACAACAAACTCGAGCAGCCTACACAAAAAAGTTTATTCATTAAGAAAAACTCACAAGTTGATTGTTTTAAGAATGAAAGGGACTTCAAATTAATCTCGGCTTTCTCTCTCTCTCTCTC
>NC_090757.1:47853078-47858078 GCF_036898095.1 Palaemon carinicauda | reverse complement strand
AGACAATTTGAGTTTTATTTCCGTTTGTCATTTCCATGGAAATAATGTAAGTGGGCTGAGATGATCATATTCTAACTTGTTCATGGCAGAACCTGTACAGATTTTGTTTCCTAAAAATATTTTTTTGTCAAATATATAATTGTTCGATTTTATCCCTAACTAAATATAACTTTATTAATTCTGAAAGTATATTTTTAGCAATCAATACATTGAATATATTTCTTCCATCTGACATTTATGGCGATAGGAGTTACTATCAATTTTTACTTGTAAAAGTCAGTGATAACGACGAGAATGTTATACAAATATTTCTGAAGTTAATGAGATTAATTGTCTAATTATAAAGAATTAAACACAAATCCACCCACTCACACATCCCCCCCCCCATACACATATATTTATGTAATATATATATATATATATATATATATATATATATATATATATATATATATATATATATATATATTATATATATATATATATACATTATATATATATATATATATATATATATATATATATATATATATATATACATATATATATATATATATATATATATATATATATATATATATATGTATATATATATATATATATATATATATATATATATATATATATATATATATATATATATATGTGTGTGTGTGTGTGTGTGTGTGTGTATATATAGATAAATAAATAAATAAATATATACATATATATATATATGTATATATATATGTATATATATAATATATATACATATATATATATATATATATATATATATATATATATATATATACATTGTGAAAATATATATTTATGTACGTATGTATGTATGTATTCCCATTAGAAGAATGTTTAGGAAAAAAATCCATGTCTCTCTTCTTATGAATAGTTCAGTGCCAGCCAAGCAATACAAGCGGCACTTGGAACGGTGCCAAGGCAATTGCTTCGAAGACAGTTTGATGAAGACAAATGTCCCCAACAGGTTTTTATGTTGTTGGCCATTTAGTATACTAGACTTCCTTTTATAACTCTGATTTTCTGTTTGGCCAGGCGAAAATCTTCGGTTTTAGAGTTCTGCATCTCTTAGAAGTATCTTTTATTCTATCTTGGGTTTTAGTGGTCTGTATCTCTTAGAATTATTTTTTTTTCTATCTTGGGTTTTAGTGGTCTGATTCTACTAGAACTATTTTTTTTTCTATCTTAGGCTTTAGTGGCCTGCATCTCTTAGAATTTTTTTTTATTGTGGAATTTAGTGGTCTGGACCTCTCAAAATTATCTTTTTTTTTTATTTTGGGTTTTAGTGGTCTTCATCTCTTGGAATTATCTTTTTTTCTATCTTGGGTTTTAGTGTTCTTATTTGTTTGCACATTTTGTTTAAGTAATCAAATGTAAAGTGCTACTCAGACATTTATTAGTAGATCCAAGAGAATAATATAGGTTTTATAATTATGCAATTCTTTGCTATATATTTTGTTTTTTTTATGTTTTTGGTTTTGAGTTCTGCCTTTCTTTTCAGATATATTTGTGTTAGAATTCAAAATGCTACATGAACAAACATTTGCTAATTGATCGAAGCAGATATCTTAGGTTTCAGCGTTTTGCCTGTCTTTGCCATATTTTTTTCCATCTTGAGTTTTAAAGTTCTGCCTCTTATTAGTCATTTTATTTCCCGTGATAAAGTGAAAAATGCTTCACAAACAAACACTTGTTCAATAATCTAGCTTTTTTTTAACATAAAGAATTAATCATATAGCAGTTTCAATTGCTCTTTCATGGCTATTTAGGTACGATTCTAGTCCATTACATGGCCTCAATCATTAAAGCTGGCTTTTAACCATGCCATAATTACAGAAGATATCCACTAAAAAGTATCATGTCACATATTGTGAGTATGAACCTAGCTTTCATAATTATTCACTCAACTGAATAGTGTTTCAAAATTCAACGGTTAGTTCCTGTTTCCCATCTGTCCTACTACGGAAAATTTGCAGAATAATTACAAAGTTCCAGTGAATAGAAAGACATTTATCACAAACATTTACTTCCTGGATAATGATCAATTTGAAAGATAAAATAATGGAAATTACAAATCATCAAATGATAAAAATGTTTGACCCAATTTACATTGATACTCAATAAGCTATAAACTTTTTGTTTGTTGATCATAATGAACCAATTATCAGTTGTGAAACACAAAAGAATAACATTGATAGTTAAAATCACCATTTTTTCACATTTATCTATGTTAACTCTCCAATACTAACGACGTACTAGAGGTAATTATTTCTTGACCAAAAAAATTATGGGGAAACATCTTAAATTTTAATTCTCTTCAAAATCATCAATGTTGAAGGGCATATGTTGAAAGACTAATTATTAGGTGTAATAAGAGTTGTTCATTAAATAACAACAACAACAACAACAACAACAACAACAACAATAGCAATAATATTGATAGTTTGATTGAAAACAATGGGTGCTTCAGTAGCATTAATTTTGCAGTCTATTTTCTCAATAGCTCGAATAATATTCTTTTCTGCATTACTGCATTCTGACAGTAATTGAGCAAAAGTCATTCTTCATGTCTGGGAAGTCAAAATCAGGAAGACCAAGTTAAGCATTTAATGCAAAGTTGACAATATGAGTAAAGAAAAAGTGACCTGTAACGTGTTTCAGGAGGACCATCTCCTTTCCTCAGGCTGTAGTGGAATGGAGAAACGATGCTGGCAGGGTGGTACCAGGGTGATCAAGGAACCGAGGACTAAACCACCATTATCTACTTATACTACAAAAGGTACATGCATAGAGAGCACCAAAAGGACGAAAACACAGTGAGGGACATCGTCAGCAACCACGTCTCCCTTATATGTGTGAACACCAAGATCAATTTCACAGTCTACTACCAGACCGCCAAGACGAGGTTCCTCATTATGAACAGCCGAGATCCACCCACTCAGGACTTTCTTAGGCAGTCCAGTGTGGTTTATTCCTACCAATGCCCGGTTTCAGGATGCCCTGAACGCTACATAGGAATGACCACTATGCGATTGTCCAAGAGACTGTTCTGCCATGTCCAGCAAGGGGTTATAAGAGGTCATGCCCTTCAAGTGCATAACCACAACATCAAATGTGAGGATATCGTTAAGAGTACTAAGATCATGGCCGTGTTCCTGTCAGTAGAAGACTTATGATTCTCGAAGCTCTCCTCATTCAGCGAGAAGAACAATTCTTCAACACGATCCAAGAGATGCTCTTGCTCCCCTAGGGCCGCAGGGATCATATCTCAAGACTAAATACCTAGTAAGACATCCCGAACATAGACCACTCTGATCAGCAGTCAAGCAGCTCGCCTAGCACTGATTCCAACCCAGCGAGCCTTTCCGCCAATCAGAGAGTAGCCGGCGCAGGACAAGATGACGGCTTACCACCTTTAGATGAACGGGAAAACAGGTTGACTGAGAACCTCCTGGTGAGTATCTCAGCCAATGAGAATTCATTGCCTCACGTGCTTCAGTACTTGCTCCGCCCATGTAACTGGAGGAGGCCAATGTAAATCCAGCCACACTACCATCGAGCCAGAATTGCCATTTAAAAGGAGTTGCCAGCATCGTTTCCCCATTCCACTATAGCCTGAGGAAGGGAGATGGTACTTCCGAAACCCGTAGCTTGGACTTCTGATTTTGACCTCCCAATCATGAAGAATGACGTTTGCTCCATTACTGACAGAACGCAGTAATACAGAAAAGAAGATTATTCGAGCTATTAGGAAAATCGACTGCAAAATTAATGCTATTGAGCCAGCCATTGTTTTCAACCAATCTTGCCTTAAAGAGGGTCTTCTACCAAAATAATGACCAATAACAAGAACAACAATAATAATAATAATAATAATAATAATAATAATAATAATAATAATAATAATAATAATAATAATAATAATAATAATAATAATAATAATGAGGATGGTCAGGTACCTGATTGTCGTCATCAAGAAAACTGACCTAAAATAGAGACCACGAAGAAGAACCAACCAACGGGCAATACTTCCGCTTCCATGTTCCGTAGCCTCCATGTTCCGTGGTCTCCTGGTTCAGAAATTAAGGAGAGTGATGGACTCCTAAGGTAACTGGATGTGACCTGGAATCCCACACTATAAATTACCAGTCAGTGATGACTGTGAACAGCAAAAAAAAAAAAAAAAAAGAAAAAAAAAAAAAAAAATAATAATAATAATAATAATAATAATAATAAAGATGATGATGGTGTAACGAAAACATAAAAGATTTACGAAAACGCTATCATCATCAATATGGCAAATCTAGAACTTATTATGGATGTTGGAGTCTCCCTTTTTGGAACTTGCATGAAATCTTTGAAATACTCATCGGATGATATAAGAAGATACCTAGTCAATGAATATATAGCCTTATGCTAATTTTTGCAAATAAAATCCCTTTTTAAAGCCCAATGTAAAATCAGCTGTTTATTTCAATATTCATAGAATCACCTTCGTTTTCACCTTCCGACTTAGGCAAGAATATTTGGGTGTGCAAACATGGCCGTTTCGTAAGCACCGAAGGAAAATGGAAATTTGCATATTCCATCTAGGGTCTTTTTAAGTCTGTCAATCATTACAGGGACTCAGAGACGTCCAAAGACGCCTAGTTCAGGGTATGTCTCCATCTTGTTTATTTACCTGGTAATCTTAGAGTTTTTATTCTTCATCAAATACACGATTCCAGTATCAAATACTGACAAATACTCCTTTTCTCAACTTTGAAACTACTGCTTACGTAAACGCATCATCAATTTTAGGACTTTTCTCTACATCACTGACTGTAGTCTTATTTTGTATGTATCTTTTGTTTTATTTCATCCTTAGATTTAATAAACATATGCAACTATATTTTATCTAAAACAAATATGACATAAATATTTTAGCCTATGTAAATATAACAATTATCTACAAAGAGCACGTTACCAGAAAAGTTGTGTAACAA
>NC_090757.1:47843078-47848078 GCF_036898095.1 Palaemon carinicauda | reverse complement strand
TTATTATTATTACTACTACTACTACTACTACTACTACTACTACTACTACTACTACTACTACTACTATTATTATTATTATTATCATTATGATTATTATTATTATTATGATTATGATTATGATGATGATGATGATTATTATTATTATTATTATTATTATTATTATTATTATTATTATTATTATTATTATTATTATTATTATTATTATTTCCACCAACTACACCACCCCTGCTCTCGGCAAATATACTTTGATCAAACATTTAACCTCATAAATTTCTTGAAGGTCAGGATTAAAAAAAAAAAAAAAAAAAAAGGTACGACACCCTCCCATCTTTATGTCATCCTCCTCCTCTTCCGTGGGTATTACGTTTGGATATTGGATATGCGCTGAACCCGATGATTACCTGTCAAGTGCTCTGAGCTTCTCGTCTGCAGTTGAAGCATAATTTTCACTTTGGACTTTAGCTTTGTCTATTTGGACGTTATCTCCTGTAACGATTAATTCGTAGCCTAGAAGGATTTGTCAGTTATTAGTAATTTTTCTGACATTAATTTGGTTTTATAAGAATTTCAATAGGTGGGGTAGTATGAAAATTGGTTGGCATAGAACCGTTTGCTAATATTGGTGAGGCTATATTGCTGGTGATAAAATTTATTAGTACCCTTTTGGCATTTAGTTTGGTTTGATAAAATTTTCAAATGAGGGGGGGGAGGTGTGGGGGGGGAGTATGAAAATTGGTTGGCACAGAACCGTTAGCTAATATTGGTGAGGCTAAGTTGAAGGTGATGGTATAGAGACATTAATAGAAGTGATGCGATATTGCGAGTGATAACATGGAAACATTTGCTAAAATAGGTTAAGATAATTGAAGGTGATGATATTGAAACATTAGCTAAGACATGTGAGGATAAATTTAAGGTGATAATATAGTTATTTGCTAATATAGCTAAGGCTTAATTGAAGGTTATAACATAAAGACATTTGCTAATATAGCTGAGGCTAAATTGAAGGTTATAACATAGACATGTGCTAATATAGGTGAAGTTAAATTGAAGGTTATAACATAGGGTCATTTGCTAATATAGATAAGGCTAAATTGAAGGTGATATTATAGTCATTTGGTAATATAGCTAAGGCTTAATTGAAGGTTATAACATAGAGACATTTGCTAATATAGGTAAGGCTAAAATGAAGGTGATAATAGATAGACATTAGCTGATGTAAGTGAGGCTAAATTAGAGGTGATAACATGTAAACATTTGCTAATAAAGGTGAGACTTGTCAGGATAAATTGAAGTTATAACTTAATAGACATTTGCCAATAGAGGTGAAGCTGAATTGAAGTTAATAATGTAGAGACATTTGCTAATATAGGTGAAGCTCAATTGCAGGTGGAACATAAAAACATTGGCTAAGATAGGTGAAGCTAAATTGCAGGTGAAACATAGAAACATTTTCTAATATAGATGGAGCTAAATTGAAGGTTATAACATAGAGACATTGGCTAAAATAGGTGAAGCTAAATTGATGGGGATAATATAGAGACGTTTCTGATTAGGTAAGGCTAAATTAAAGATAACAGAAGCATCTGCTAATATAGGCAAGGCTGAATTACAGGTGATAACATATAAATATTTGCTAATATGGGTGAGGCTAAATTGGTGATAATATAGAGACATTATCTGATATAAGTGAGGCTAAATTGCAGGTGATAATATAGAGATATTTGTTAATATAAGTGAGATTAAATTGCAGGTGATAACTTGAAAATATTTTCTAATATAGGTGATAATATAGAGACATTAGCTGATATAAGTAAGGCTAAATTGCAGGTGATAACATAGAGACATATGCTAATATAGCTGAGGCTAAATTAAAGGTGATAACAAAGAGACATTTGCTGATATAGTTGAAACTAAATTGAAGATACTAATATTTAGAAAATAGGGAACATAGAGATATTTGCTAAGATTAGTGAGGCTAGATTAAAGATGATAACATAGAAACACTTGTTTATATAGGTAAGATTAAATCGACCGTGGTAATATTAAAAGTAAAAGCAATATTTATTGGTATACATAATTCCAAAGTGTTGAATTATAAAGAGATAGAGACAATAATTTTAGTGTCCCTTTAAATCTCTTATATCTCATTAATTATAATAAAAGAACTTCGTTCTATTTTAAGTTTAGAGCCTGTAAAACCCGGACGTAACGATCCATTGTATAATTATTTACCAGTAAAAAAAAAAAAAAAAAAAAAAAACAGTAATGAGGATATATCAAAACAAATGTTGTTCAAAACTGAAAATAAATGAGGTAAAAACTGAATCATTCTAATAATAGATATAAGAAAATGTGGATTTTATTTCCGATTTTATTTGTTTTGGTGGCTCGTTATTACTTGGCAACGAAAAACTCTGTTGTTTACAACTATTGGGGAAAAGATTTTAAAAACAATATTTGAACGATGCGCTGCTTAAAGGCTGTTATCACGTGTAGGGATTTAAATGCAAGCAAAAATAGAGGTAAATTCCCGTAAACTTTTCATTGTTTATTTTCAACGACCGAGTTATTCAGAGGCCACAGAACTAAAAATATATGATTTTTATTTTTCTATTTTTTGTTTTGGTATAAAGAATCGAACATGGTGTCAACCCTTTTTGGTTACAGTTTATTTTTTCATTTGCCTACGCATACACCGAATAGTCTGGCATATTCTCTATACATTAATTGGAGATAACTTATGAGTTATGATACTTAATTCTACTGTTAAATATCCGGGAATTGAAGAGAAAATTCTTGTTGATGAAGAACAGACGGAAGTGAATAGGGAAGAGGATAAAAAAGAAACTACTGAGAGAGAGAGAGAGAGAGAGAGAGAGAGAGAGAGAGAGAGAGAGAGAGAGAGAGAGAGAGAGAGAGAGAGAGAGAGAGAGAGTGAGTTTTCTGTCAGATAGTGCCTACGCATACACCCAATAGTCTGGCATATTCTCCACACATTAATTGCAGATAACCTATGAGTTATGATACTTAATTTTACTGTTAAATGTCCGAGAATTAAAGATGAAATTCTTGTTGATGAAAGCGAATAGGGAAGAGGTTAAAAAAGAAACTACTGAGAGAGAGAGAGAGAGAGAGAGAGAGAGAGAGAGAGAGAGAGAGAGAGAGAGAGAGAGAGAGAGAGAGAGAGAGAGAGAGAGTTTTCTGTCAGATAGAGCTTTGTCAGGATTACGACTCGTTCTGTCAGTTTCTTGGTATGAAATCTCTGCAAGAAAGGCTGTCATTCTTAAGCACTAATCTTTCAACGGAAATCATAACTTCATCTCAATTTTTCCTTTTCATCATTTATGATGAGTTTTTAATCTCTCTCTCTCTCTCTCTCTCTCTCTCTCTCTCTCTCTCTCTCTCTCTCTCTCTCTCTCTCTCTCTCTCTAGTGCTCATAACTTCATCTGAATTTTTCATTTTCATAATTTTTGATGAGTTTCTAATCTCTCTCTCTCTCTCTCTCTCTCTCTCTCTCTCTCTCTCTCTCCTCTCTCTCTCTCTCTCTCTCTCTCTCTCTCTCTCCCTAATGCTCTTGTTTACCTGAAAATACCTTGTGCAAAACTGTATTGTTTCATTAAATTGCTTATATAGGCGAAAAGCTATTTGTAATCGTTATAATTTTGATTAGCGTTCACACTTAATAGTCTAAAGAAACATTTTCGATATATTAAAATATTTTTGTTGACTAAATACCAATAAACCACAATGTCCTTTTTAGTTAGAAGTTTTTACATTATTCACTTTAAGGAGGCCAATCAAGAAATTAGGAAACGCTATAAAGGAGAAGGGGATGATAATTATATAATTATATTGCATGTGATTATAATATACTTGAAATAAGTGGCTCAGTTTGATATATAGCTTTGAAGATTGTTGCTTTCGATTTTTTTTTTATTTATTTATTTTTATTTTTTCATTTTTGCATAAAAAGTTATGCAATACATAGCCAAAAATTACACTTCTTATATGTTGTAATAGGAATCAACGTCAAAACTATCTAACACACACACACGCACACACACACATAACACACATAAAAAAGAAAAGTATATTACCTTTTCCATTCCCCACTTCGATTGGGGACATGAATTTTCACCAATGAATTTAGCAGTGATTTGAAGTCATCTTTCAAAAGTAATCAGTTCAAAACAAAGTATGTTGTACTACAAGTTACTTCCATTATCCTGCCGAATGATAGTTTAGCAAAATAGATCTCCCTTTCTTCCCTGCCAATTAATCAAATAACTTTAATCGAGCAAACAAGGGCTCCCTAATCCAAGATTTCATATGCAAGTATAAATTCATTTTAGCTCTATAGATCACTAACGTTTAGGAGAAATATATAATTTATCTAGAGGAAAGAAGTAGATTTAACTATACATTAACACGTATCATCTCTCGGCTCTGTGATCAGCTCATTATTTTATGGAAATTGAATTGAATTTTTTTTTTCGAAATAAAACTTATTAAAATTAGGAAGTTGCCCCAAGAAATGTAGGACATTCATTTTAGCATATAGAGTACTGATGAAATGGAGAATATGAATAATATATTCATTAAACATAAATAGATTTACTGTTTCTAAACACTAATATTGGTGATGGAACAATGAAAGAGAGAGAGAGAGAGAGAGAGAGAGAGAGAGAGAGAGAGAGAGAGAGAGAGAGAGAGAGAGAGAGAGAGAGAGAGAGAGGAGAATCATAAGTAGAAGAACAATATGATTTTTCTAGACAGAATTGTTTATGATTTTTATGAAACTATAACAGGGGAAACAAGGATTGAATATATACACTCAATCCAAAGTACTTATTTCATAAATATGCAAACATCATCTACAATGTTCACACAAACTAGAAGTGCCTTATATCATTTTATTAAGAAAGTCGTCGAAAATAGCGCTGATGAACGCAGTCAAAATCTTAAAATTGTGATTTTTCCTCAGGAAAGTTATAAA
>NC_090757.1:47825578-47833078 GCF_036898095.1 Palaemon carinicauda | reverse complement strand
TGCTATATTCTTTACCTTTTTCTACTAACGGGTTGGCCTTTTATAGCTCCATTTGATTAGAAGTTGGCCTTTTCTCACTTAGAAAACCTGGCAACCCTGTAATGGGTTAACCTTTTATAGCTAAATTTGATTAGAAGTTTGCCTTATTTCATTTAGAAAACCTGGCAACCCTGTAATGGGTTGGCCTCTTTTAGCTCCATTTGATTAGAAGTTGGCCATTTCTCACTTAGAAAACCTGGCAACCCTGTAATGGGTTGGCATTTTATAACAACATTTGATTAGAAGTTGACCTTTTCCCATGTTGAAAACCTGGCAACCCAGTAATGGGTTACCCTTTTATAGCTACATTTGATTAGAAGTTGGCCTTTTCTTATTCAGAAAACCTGGTAACCCTGTACTGGGTTGGCCTTTTATAGCTACATTTGATTAGAAGTTGTCCTTTTCTCATTTTGAAAACCTGGCAACCCTGTAATGGGTTGGCCTTTTATAGCTACATTTGATTAGAAGTTGGCCTTTTCTCATCTGGCAACCCTGCGAGATCTCTTCTTTGATGCAGAATCAGATGACCATCACAATAAAATCATAATTATTTATACAAAAGGAATAAACTGCAATGAATAAACAAAATATAACCACCAACAAATGAACACATGTATATAAAGATGAGAGAAACATCACTCCCATTACCAAGGAGATATCTTTGCTCTCATATCAGCGTTGCCAGGTTGGCCTCTTTCAGGCCCCAAAAAACAAAAGTTTGACCTTTTTAAAATATGTTGGCATTTAATAATATCATGCAAAAAAGGGTCAACCTTAAATGCTATATTTTTGCCCTTTTTCTACTAATGGGTTGGCCTTTTATAGCTCCATTTGATTAGAAGTTGGCCTTTTCTCATATAGTAAAACCTGGCAATCCTGTAGTGGGTTGGCCTTTTTTAGCTCCATTTGATTAGAGGTTGACCTTTTTTCATTTAGTAAAACCTGGCAATCCTGTAATGGGTTGACCTTTTATAGCTAAATTTTATTAGAAGTTGGCCTTTTCTTATTCAGAAAACCTGGTAACCCTGTACTGGGTTGGCTTTTTATAGCTACATTTGATTAGAAGTTGGCCTTTCCTTTTCTAGAAAACCTGGCAATCCTGCAATGGGTTGACCTTTTATAGCTAAATTTGATTATAAGTTGGCCTTTTTTCATTTAGAAAACATGGCAACCCTATAATGGGTTGGCCTTTTATAGCTACACTCGACTAGAAGTTGGCTATTTCTCCTCTGGCAACCCTGCGAGATCTCTTCTTTGATGCAGAATCAGATGACCATCACAAATACCACATTAGGGAAGCGCTTCTCGCAGAGCACTGCATCCCCTCCTCATCCATTAATCATTTCGATGCTCGAGAAATATATGATGCTTCATCCTTCGCTCACTTTGGAGGTGGGAATTGTCTTCATTTACATTCATGGTTGATAGGAACCGGGTGATCAGCGGGATGGAATGCATTGTATTTTATAAATTCAGTAAAGATATGATGAATAACGATTGGTGATCATAAGATTTTCTTGTTCCTAAAAGTATCGTAACGATCAAATACATTTGTAGCTCCCATTCTGGCAGTATCATCAGCGGGACGAAATCTATTGTATTTTTTTAAATAAAAAAAAAAGATATGATGAATATCGAATGCTAATCATAAGATTTTCTTGTTTCTAAAAGTATCGTAACGATTGATTTCATTTGTAACTTCTATTCTGGCAGTGTTATCAGCGGGATGAAATCTATTATATTCGATGAATATAATTCAGATGAAAAATAGCGAATGGTAATAATAAAAAGAAGAAAAATCTTAAAAGCATCGTAACAATTGAATACATTTGTATCTCCTATTCTGGCAGTATCGTCAGCTGAAGGAAATTTATTGTATTTTATGAATTCAAAAAAGATATGAAGAATATCGAATGCTAATCATAAGAATTTCTTGTTCCCAAAAGTATCGTAATGATCGAATACATTTGTAGCTTCTATTCTGGTAGTATCATCAGCTGGGTGAAATCTGTTGTATATTATAAATAAAAAAAAAGATATGATGAATATCGAATGCTAATCATAAGATATTCTTGTTTCTAAAAGTATCGTAACAATCGATTACATTTGTAACTTCTATTCTGGCAGTGTTATCGGGGGAATGAAATCTATTGTATTCGATAGATATAATTCAGATGATAAATAACGAATGGTAACAATAAAAAATAATTCTTAAAAGTATCGTAACGATTGAATACATTTGTAGCTCCTATTCTGGCAGTATTGTCAGTGGAAGGAAATCTATTACATTTTATAAATTCAATAAAGATATGAAAAAGAACGCAAGGTAATAATAAGAGTCCCTTGTTCTTGAAGGTATCGTAACGATTGAATACATTTGTAGCTCCTATTCTGGCAGTATCGTCAGCGGAAGGAAATCTATTGCATTTTATAAATTCAATAAAGATATGAAAAAAGAACGAAAGGTAATATTAAGAGTCCCTTGTTCTTAAAAGTATCGTAACGATTGAATACATTTGTAGCTCCTATTCTGGCAGTATCGTCAGCGGAAGGAAATCTATTGCATTTTATAAATTCAATGAAGCTATGAAAAAGAACGAAAGGTAGTAATAGAGTCCCCTGTTCTTAAAAGTATCGTAACGATCGAATACATTTGTAGCTGCTAATATGGCAGTTGAATCGGTGGAACTTCAGAAGTCCAAACTTGCAGCGAATGGTTTTATTTTGAACAAGCTGATATAAATCTCTCTTCACAGTGTATATATGGTATATGTATTAAACATTGTCACTGATCTTAAAATATTTAATATTTCTATACATTATTTCTCATATACAGTTTATTCATTTCCTCATTTCCTCCCCATACACGATAAAAAAGCTACCACTAATAAAAAAAAATATCATAGATAATGATAATTAGGGTTTTTATTATTTTATCATTAAAAGAACAAATACAAATTTATTTTCTATCAAAATAAAACACTCAAAATGTTTGTTTATTATATAGTAGTATAGTAATATATATATATATATATATATATATATATATATATATATATATATATATATATATATATATATATATATATATATATATATATATATATATATATATATATATATATATATATATAGTACACTCGGGCACACCATTCTATCTAATTTCTCTTCCTCTTATTTTGTTAAAGTTTTTGTAGATTATCTAGGAAATATTTATTCTAATGTTGTTACTGTTTTTGAAATATTTTATGTTTCCTTGTTTCCTTTCCTCACTGGGCTATTTTCCCTGTTTGTTCCCCTGTACTTAGAGCCTTCTACTTTACCAACTAGGGTTGTAGCTTAGCAAGTACTAATAATAATAATAATAATAATAATAGTAATAATAATAATGGTAATAATAATAATGGTAATAATAATAATTATATTATTATTATTATTATTATTATTATTATTATTATTATTATTATTATTATTATTATTATTATTATTATTATTACTGAAGCCATATGCATGCAATATTGCAAAGATAGCGGAAATGATAAATTGAAAAGGGTGACATATGATTGAAAATAATAGTGACCGACATTCCTTGTTATATGGAAAAAGCCAATTCATAAGTTAATTAATGGAAAGGTTTCTTAATTTGATCGAACTAATAATGAAATATTTTATAATAGGGCAAGCTTAAAAATTTCTGTTTTATTCCAGTTGTCTCTCTGGAGCTTTTAAATCAATAATTCTCCATTCATCATCTCCCACTTCATGCTTCATAGTCCTGACCTATGTTGGCCTGAGTCTTCCAACTCTTCTATAGTCTATTTCTTTTAGCGACGCATATTTGCACCGACTCGCAGCGGTGCCCTTTTAGCTCGGAAAAGTTTCCGGATTGCTGATTGGTTGGACAAGATAATTCTAACCAATCAGCGATCAGGAAACTTTTCAGAGCTAAAAGGGCACCGCCGCGAGCCAACCAAGGGAAAGGCCCATGCCAACAACAAGTGTTGGCTTTAATACCCCAAGAAGAAGAAGAAGAAGTCGGTGCAAATATGCATCGCTAAAAGAAATGGACTATAGTGCCCTATGGAGCCCAGTTGGAAGTTTGGTGAACTAATTTCTCTTGGGGAGTGAAAAGAGCATGACCAAACCATCTACCTCGAACAACGATCTATTCATAATATATGTCACGTACTACATCACCAAGGAGAAGTAATTGAAAAAAATACCTCTTAACGAATATTCTATGCAGTGTAACACATAGCCTTCGGTTACTTCCCCTAAGGGAAAAGGGGTAATCCAAAAAATAACTCTTAAACAATATTCTATGCAGTATAACACATACAGTAGTCTTCGGTTACTTCCCCTAAGAGAAAATGGGTAATCGAAAAAATAACTCCTAAAGAATATTCTAAGCAGTGTAACACACAGTCTTCGGTTACTTACCCTAAGAGAAAATGGGTAATCCAAAAAATAACTCCTAACTAATATTCTATGCAGTGTAACACATAAGCTTCGGTTACTTCCCCTAAGAGAAAATGGGTAATCCAAAAAAGTAACTCCTAAACAATATTCTATGTAGTGTAGCACATAGTCTTCGGTTACTTCCCCTAAGAGAAAAGGGGTAATCCAAAAAATAACTCCTAACTAATATTTTATGCTGTGTAACACATAGTCATCTGTTACTTCCCCAAAGAGAAAATGGGTAATCCAAAAAATAACTCCTAACTAATATTCTATGCAGTGTAACACATAGCCTTCGGTTACTTCCCCTAAGAGAAAATGGGTAATCCAAAAAATAACTCCTAAACAATATTCTATGTAGTGGAACACATAATCTTCGGTTACTTCCCCTAAGAGAAAATGGATAATCCAAAAAATAACTCCTAAACAATATTCTATGTAGTGGAACACATAATCTTCGGTTACTTCCCCTAAGAGAAAATGGATAATCCAAAAAATAACTCCTAAACAATATTCTATGTAGTGGAACACATAATCTTCGGTTACTTCCCCTAAGAGAAAATGGATAATCCAAAAAATAACTCCTAAACAATATTCTATGTAGTGGAACACATAATCTTCGGTTACTTCCCCTAAGAGAAAATGGGTAATCCAAAAAATAACTCCTAAACAATATTCTATGTAGTGGAACACATAATCTTCGGTTACTTCCCCTAAGAGAAAATGGGTAATCCAAAAAATAACTCCTAAACAATATTCTATGTAATGGAACACATAATCTTCGGTTACTTCCCCTAAGAGAAAATGGGTAATCCAAAAAATAACTCCTAAACAATATTATAAGCAGTGTAGCACATAGCCTTCGGTTACTTCCCCTAAGAGAAAATGGGTAATCCAAAAAATAACTCGTAAAGAATATTCTATGTAGTGTAGCACATAGTCTTCCGAGTTCCCCTAAGAGAAAAAGGGTAATCCAAAAAATAACTCCTCAACAATATTCTATGTAGTGTAGCACATAGTCTTCGGTTACTTCCCCTAAGAGAAAATGGGTCAAACAAAGGGCGCCATAAACCCGAATCTCCCCGTGGAAATTACCTTCCCGATCACGTAATCAGATAAAGGGAATTCTGGAGACCGGGTCATTAGATAACAGTCGATGGTATGGGGTGGCCATAATAAGGTCGGGGAATATACTGTATATCACGTCCTGCGGGTGATATTTTCTCCTGGATGAGGTCTACTCTTTTCTATTTAATCTTCATGATTTCAATTTCTTTGAGAGAGACAATAGAATTTTGTTCATCTAAAAACTTTGGTTTCAATTTCTTGGAGAGAGACAATAGAACTTTGTTCATCTAAAAACTTTGGTTTCAATTTCTTGGAGAGAGACAATAGAATTTTGTTCATCTAAAAACATTGGTTTCAATTTCTTGGAGAGAGACAATAGAATTTTGTCCTGAAAATTGTTTTTTTGGTGAATAATAGTTGTAATATATATTCCTTCAGTACAGGTTGAATATGAGAGTGGTAGATTTTCAAAAGCCTTTCACTGAATATTGTAAGTACAATTGAGTTTTGTGCCTCTGAAAATTTTTGTTTTGGTAAATGTTAGTTGTAATATTTATTCCTTCAGTACAGGTTGGATATGAAAGTGGTAGATTTGCAATAGTCTTTTACTGAATACTGAAAGTACAATAGAATTTTGTCCCTGTGAAAATTTTTGTTTTGGTAAATGTTAGTTGTAATATTTATTCCTTCAGTAGAGGTTGAATATAAGAGTGGTAGATTTGCAAAAGCCTTTCACTAAATATTGTAAGTACAATAGAGTTTTGTCCCTCTGATAAGTTTTGTTTTGGTAAATGTTAGTTGCAATATTTATTCCTTCAGTACAGGTTGAATATGAAAGTGGTGGATTTTCAACAACCTATCAATGAATATTGAAAGTACAATAGTATTTTGTCTCTGAAAAATTTTATTTTGGTGAATTTTGTTGTAATATATATTCCTTCAGTACATCTTGAATATGAAAGTGGTAGATTTTCAACAGTCTTTTACTTAATATTGAAAGTAAAATAGTATTTTGTATTAGATAATTTTATTTTTGTAAGTGTCATTGTAATATATATTCCTTTAATACAGTTTGAATGTGAAAGTGGTAGATTCTCAACAGTCTTTTACTGAATATTGATAGTACAATAGAATTTTGTGCCTCTGAAAATTTTTGTTTTGGTGAATTTTGTTGTAATATATATTCCTTCAGTACAGGTTGAATATAAGAGTGGTAGATTTGCAAAAGCCTTTCACTAAATATTGCAAGTACAATAGAGTTTTGTCCCTCTGAATTTTTTTTTTTTTTTTTTTTTTTTTTTTTTTTGGTAAATGTTAGTTGTAATATATATTCCTTCAGTACAGGTTGAATATGAAAGTGGTATATTTGCAAAAGCCTTTCACTAAATATTGTAAGTACAATAGAGTTTTGTCCCTCTGAAAATTTTTGTTTTGGTAAATGTAAGTTGTAATATTTAATGCTTCAGTACAGGTTGAATATGAAAGTGGTAGATTTGCAATTGCCTTTTACTGAATACTGAAAGTACAATAGAATTTTGTCCCCCTGAATTTTTTGTTATATATATTCTTTCGGTAGAGGTTGAATATACAAGTGGTGAATTTTCAAAAGTTTTTTACTGATTATTGATAGTACAATAGAATTTTGTGCCTCTGAAAATTTTTGTTTTGGTAAATGTAAGTTGTAATATTTATTCCTTCAGTACAGGTTGAATATGAAAATGGTAGATTTCCAACAGCCTATTAATGAATATTGGAAGTACAATAGAATTTTGTCCCTCTGATAAGTTTTGTTTTGATGAATTTTGTTGTAATATATATTCCTTCAGTACAGGTTGAATATGAAAGTGGTAGATTTGCAATAGTCTTTTACTGAGTACTGAAAGTACAATAGAATTTTGTCCCCCTGAAAATTTTCGTTTTGGTGAAGTTAGTTAT
>NC_090757.1:47818078-47820578 GCF_036898095.1 Palaemon carinicauda | reverse complement strand
CTGCTTAAACCAAATGTCTCTTGACCTCACTTACGAATTGATTTTATTATAGTTAATTCATTATCTTGAAAAGAATAAGATAAATTTATAGAATATTCCTCTGCTTAATTCCATGAAATTTTCTCTAGATTTGGTAATAACCAGAACATAACATCTTTATTAGATAAGATATTTGCCCGAACGTATCTTCCTGGATTAGGTAATTACCCCAAAATATGCTTCATATGACTGTTTATAATAAATTAAATGTAAATGATCTCCTCAGCAACATTACAGAACTTTTACTCAGTTTATAAAAAAGAAAGATTCATTATTATACCAACCATGTCCTCGGTATATGGTGATTGGATTTCTCATGAAATTGTTAATTAGATTTTTTGGGATATATATTAAACTTTTCATGGATTCTATGTTCTAAAAGGATTTTCATCTCCTAATTATTCTAATATCTAAAATATAAAAAAAGGCTTGATCATTCATAGGATCTACCAGTGAAATTGAGGATGTGAATCAATGAGAGAAATCTAGATTTAGTCATCCATCTCCATTAAACTCAGGTTCCTCTCTCGTCTCGTCCATTTTCCTGACAGCTTTTATCGTCCTTCTTGGCAAATCTGAATTGAGTAAAGGCCCAAATAATCGAAACATTTCACGCCCGTCAATTCTCATTTAACCTCAAGAAAAGTTGGACTCTCGGGGCACAAAAAAAAGGAGTAGAGTGGAGCATTTCAAAGTTTTAATTAATGTGGAGTTTGTATATTCCAGACCCATTCCTATAAAGATAAAAAAAGGAGCATATTCAACTAATTTAAAGTAAATAATTTTAATTATGATATAGAAAAATGAATAGTGTTGTCTTTTTGGGCCACGAAATAAGGTGAATTGTGGAGTAAGTCAAAGTTTTAAATAATGTAGAGTTTTTATATTCCAGACTCGTTCCTATAAATATATATATAAAAAAGGAGCTTATTCATTTAATTTAGAATAGATAATTTTGATAATATTATATAAAAAGGAACAGCGTTGTCCTCTTGGGCCACGAAAAAAAGAGGTGTGTAGTTTTTCAAAGTTTTAATTAATGTAGGGTTTATGTATTCCAGACCATTTCCTATAAATTTAAAGCCAAAAAGGAGCATAATTATGTGACTGAAAATAGATAATTTTAGTTATAATATATAAAAAAAGAATATCGTTAGCCTCTTGGGCCACGAAAAAAGTTAGGTGTGGAGTATTTCAAGGTTTTAATTAATGTAGTGTTTATGTATTCCAGACCCGTTCCCATAACGATAAAACAAAAAGGAGCATATTCATCTAATTGAAAATAGATAATTTTGATTATAATATATCAAAAGGAACAGCGTTGTCCTCTTGGGCCACGAAAAAAAAAAAAAAAACTGAGGTGTGAAGGTTTTCAAAGTTTTGATTAATGTAAGGTTTATATATTCCAGACCAGTTCCTATAAAGATAAAACAAAAAGGAGCATATTCAACTAATTTAAAGTAAATAATTTTAATTATGATATAGAAAAAAGAATAGCGTTGTCCTCTTGGGCCGCGAAATAAGGTGAATTGTGGAGTATTTCAAAGTTTTAAATAATGTATGGTTTAAATATTTCAAACCTTTTCCTATAAGGATAAAAAGGGAGTATATTTACCTAATTGAAAATAAATAATTGTAATCATAATATATAAAAAAGGAATAGCGTTGCCCTCATGGGCCCCCCCAAAAAAAAAAAAAAAAGGAAGTGTGGTGTACTTCAAAGTTTTAATTAATATAGAGTTTATGTATTCCAACCCTTTTCCTATAAAGATAAAAAAGGGAGCCTATTCATTTAATTGAAAATAGATAATTTTAATTATAATATACAAAAAGGAACAGCGTTAGTCTCTTAGGCCACGGAGAAAAAATGAGGTGTGGAGTATTTCAAAGTTTTATTTGATGTATCGTTTATATAATTCAGTCCTTTTCCTATAACAATAAAAACGGAGAATAACTAACTGAAAATATACAATTTTGATTACAATATATAAAAAGGAACAGTGTGGTCCTCATGGGCCAAGAAAAAAGTGAGGTTTGAAGTATTTCAAAGTTTTAATTAATGTAGGGTTTATGTATTCCAGACAGTCTCCTATAAAGATAGAACAAAAAAGGGAGCATATTTATCTAATTGAAAATAGATAATTTTAATTCTAATATATAAAAAGTTATAGCGTTGGTCCCCTGGGCCACGAAAAAAAGTGAGATGTGAAGTATTTCAAAGTTTTGATTAATATAGAGTTTATATATACTAAATAATCTTCTATGGTGATAATAAAATATAGCATGAATGGCACATTCAGCAGATTAGAAATAATAAAAAACTTTAATGATAATATGTAAAAAAAAAAGAACAGCGGTGGGAACTTCGAGAATGGATAAGGTAAATGGTCCAGTTTTAAAACTGTTAATTAATATAAAATTTATATATTCTAAATCCCATCCTTTGAAGATGAAATAAAAA
>NC_090757.1:47795995-47798495 GCF_036898095.1 Palaemon carinicauda | reverse complement strand
TTAATAAAAGGTTAATTTGTTAATTATTAATGACCAGTGGGATTACGTCATCTTTATCATTGGGATAAAAAACACATGAAGTAAAGGTGATTCCAAAATTTTCTGGTAAAGCGATGATATTGTAGAGAAAGTAATGGAGACTGCATACCCGGGAAATGCAATGATGATGAAAATAGTTAATAGAAACAGGGGGAAAGTAGGGCCGGGAAAATTGCTTCAATGAATATAATGCAAATAATAAAACTGAATCGTTATTCATGCGTGAATATTTCGGATGATACTGAAATTATGAAAAAGGGGGAGAGAATTAAAGAGCGTAAAATGTGAGACCAGAAAAATCTTTGAGCTCTCATTCTTCAATATATAATTTTCTTCCCTTGACTACCGGATATAATGAATGGAATAAGTGCCTTTTGGGTAAAAATTTTTCATATCATTTATAATTTAAAGAGTTTAAAATGTTGTTTGCTTTGTTCTTGTTATAAAAGGCTTTATCACATTAATGTACATTATGTACGAAAAAGTTTAATTTTTAAGCCTAAAGGTGTTAAGAAAAAGTCATAATTACAGATATTCTCAAAATATTGTTAATTACCAGGAAACAGTTTTAGGGAAAATAATCTAAAAAGGAACCAATTATATCATGAACATTAAAGATAGGAGAAATAACAAAGGTTCTATTCTTACTAACTCTATTTTTATATGAATCTGATTTAATGTTGATATTCACTTTATTAGATTTATCTTTATTTCTCGATACCTGAATAGCAACTTAATCGTTTCTCTAGAAAATAAAAATTTGTCTTTAAGTAACCAGTAGATATAAGCAGAATTCTACCTCAGGAAATGATATAAAAAAAGCTTTGAAAGTAACAATGGCAGCAAACATAAAAACCCATATAAACTATTTGTTCCACTTATTTAAGTATCCAACGAAGCGCATTGTGACCTTTTACAAGAGGACTCGAATTTCCGGGGTTATATCATCAGCACTGTATGAGGCTGGGAACCAGGGCCCGGCGGGAGGGGGGTTTTTTTCAGGAGAGGGGGGGGGGGGTAGTGGGGTCCTCCATGAAATATGGGCTATCTCCGGCGGATACGATGGTCGAAATCTTACGAATCACGAATGAAACAGCTATCAAATTCTTAATGGTATTTCGGACGTTGTTTGTCGTAATTCTTAAATGTTGAGTAACTTTCTCTTTTCATATATATTTTATTTTATTTATACTACAGTGGAAAAAAAGTAAGTTTTTTATAAATCCCTTTTTGTTATTATTATCATCGCCATCATCATTATCGTTATCATTCTCATCATAATTTTTTCTTTTTAATATCTCTCCTAGGTTGACCAAACTTTTACCTTTTCAAATATGTTTTAGTTAAATTACAGTGGATCAAAAGTAAGTTTTCATGTATCCCTTTTTGTTATTATTATCATCGCCATTATCATTTTAATTATCCTCCTTATCATAATTTTTTTTTTCAATATCTCTCCCAGGTTGAACAAACTTTTACCTTTTTATATATATTCTAATTATATTTTAGTTATATTAAATTGAGCAAGACACTTGGAATATTTTATAGAATATTTATAAACTGTATCATGTACTCATAAATATTCGTTAGGGATTTCTCTTAGCATTTGCAAAGTAGAGTATTACATTAATTCTTTCCGGTACTTACATACATCGAATTCATAAAATTCAAAGTTAATATATTCATAAAGTTAATACTTAATTAGTAAGCGGCTGAGATTGTAAGCATATATTACGTCGTTAGTAGTGTAGTTAATTTATAGTACACGAAAAGACTTAAAATGAGTAACACCTTGTAGGTAAGACTTAAGAAGACGTCTGTCGTTAAGCGTAATCCTTCATATCCTGTTATGATCTCATTCGCGCTTAAAGCTGCAAAGGATCCCATAAACACTTTCATGAACGAGCCTGCTTAAGCTTATGAAAATCTGCCAAGCAATGTCAGTCGTTTCTTCTCTCTGTGAAAAGAGGTCCTTTAAAGACTAAACATGCTGTATTAGTAAGTGGTTTGTCATTACGACAGTTTATCTCCCCTTTTGAAATGCGTTTATCAAGAGTTTTAAAAGGTAAATTGTTGATTTTAAAAATAATCTTGTCCGTAGAAGTTATACTTACCGAATATACGTCATTTTATATATCGAAGAAATAGATATCTAAATGTTTTATTAGTTAAGATATTTTACTTCTTAAGATAATGAAGAATTGCTAAAATATGTCTCATATACGTCGTGTACATTATATATATATATATATATATATATATATATATATATATATATATATATATATATATATATATATGCATATATATATATGTATATATATACAGTATATATACATATATATATATATATATATATATATATATATATATATATATATATATATATATATATATATATGTATATATGGGTGTGTGTGCGTACGTGTGTATATCTCTCTCTCTCTCTCTCTCTCTCTCT
>NC_090757.1:47760995-47765995 GCF_036898095.1 Palaemon carinicauda | reverse complement strand
CTAATCAGGGTGCTACAATACATTAAGAACTGGGGTCTTTCCAGACTACAGAGAGAGATATTGATGAGACTCTACTTTAAGGATATGTCCTTATATCCTAAGGGATTAAGGATCCCTTATCAAAAATCTGTTTAAATTACTATTGTATTAATTTTTGTAAGCTTCTTGTTAACGTATCTTTGTGATGTTGATTCCTTATTTGATCTTTGATAATATAATAATGCATTGCCCTCAGAAGTAGATGTTTAATAATAGTATTGATCTCAGAGAGAGAGAGAGAGAGAGAGAGAGAGAGAGAGAGAGAGAGAGAGCGGTAGTGTGTTACTTGTTTGGTAATAGTAACGCTATCAGACAAACAGAGAGAGAGAGAGAGAGAGAGAGAGAGAGAGAGAGAGAGAGAGAGAGAGAGAGAGAGAGAGAGAGAGAGAGAGAGAATAAATATTCAGGTTACATTTCTTTCCCTGTCAAGTAGTACCACTTACTACTTATTGGATATCAGCCTTAATTTGTTAACCTGACGCAAGATTGAACCAAATTTCTTATACCAACAGGTCATAAGAAAGTTAAGTAATGAACTGAGAACTTCAAAAAATTCCACTATTTAGAAACGCATTTCTCCAACAGGGTTGTAGTATTATATTGGAAACATCCCTCTCATGGCATACTATTGAAAGAGAGTTAAATACCTGCTCAAGTTCGATAGTTTATAGTAGTTATCAGATTGCCTGGCCCTCCCTGGTGTTAGCTCGATGAAAAGGGCGCCTGGACGCTGATCCTATGTATATAAGTTCCTTCTCTAGGACATTATCCTGTCCCTTGTCTCTGACACTCATATAAGACCTTTAAACCCTTAAACCTTAAGAGCCCTTTTAACATCGTACCCCACTATTCAACGCAAGTACCAACTCAGTTCTTTAATGACAACCATTCACAAGCAGCGGTATTGACAGGTGTACCGATTTCTCTTTTAGAAAGACACTGTCAATATTTATTGCTTAATATACGAAGTATAAAGTTCCATTAGTTTTGGTCATTTATATTAAATCAATTTATTAACTACCTGACTACTTCAAGATAATATGCGCAACGTTTTGAATCTTACCTTGGATGTTTTTTTTTCTTTCTTTTTTTTTATCGATAACTTTTTAGCGTTGTTATTCTATGATCATGTTGGGAATCACTGTCACACAAGCCTGCATAAACTTTCCTTCCTTACATTTTTTCCTGCGTTTTGCACATATCATTGCACATTGTTCCTACACTTAAAAAAAAAAAAAACACGGAATTTTAATCGGAAATAATCCGTAAAAAAAATACTGTTCTTATCCGTATTTCAGTAAAATAAAGGCTGCTGTAATTTTAAAATGCTATGTTATTAACAGTAATATCACTCCTTTGCATCAATATATCCTTTTTTAAAACGGCAAAAATCCTTGTTATTAAGAGTAATATCACCCCTTTACGTCAATATATCCGTTTTTAAAACGACAAAAATCCTTGTTATTAACAGTAATATCACTATTTTACGTCAATATATCCTTTTTTAAAACGGCAAAAGTCCTTGTTATTAAGAGTAATATCACTTCTTTGCGTCAATATATCCGTTCTTAAAACGGCTAAAATCCTTGTTATTAACAGTAATATCACCCCTTTGCGTCAATATATCCGTTTTTAAAACGACAAAAATCCTTGTTATTAACAGTAATATCACTATTTTACGTCAATATATCCTTTTTTAAAACGGCAAAAGTCCTTGTTATTAAGAGTAATATCACTTCTTTGCGTCAATATATCCGTTCTTAAAACGGCTAAAATCCTTGTTATTAACAGTAATGTCACTCCTTTCCGTCAATATATCCGTTTTTGAAACGGCAAAAATCCTTGTTATTAACAGTAATATCACTCCTTTGCGTCAATATATCCGTTTTTAAAGTGACAAAAATCCTTGTTATTAACAGTAATATCACTCCTTTCCGTCAATATATCCGTTTTTAAAGTGACAAAAATCCTTGTTATTAACAGTAATATCACTCCTTTGCGTCAATAAATCCGTTTTTAAAACGGCAAAAATCCTTGTTATTAAGAGTAATATCACTTCTTTGCGTCAATATATCCGTTCTTAAAACGGCAAAAATCCTTGTTATTAACAGTAATATCACTCCTTTGCGTCAATATATCCGTTTTTAAAGCGGCTAAAATCCTTGTTATTAAGAGTAATATCACTCCTTTGCGTCAATATATTCGTTTTTAAAACGGCAAAAATCCTTGTTATTAACAGTAATGTCACTCCTTTCCGTCAATATATCCGTTTTTGAAACGGCAAAAATCCTTGGTATTAACAGTAATATCACTCCTTTGCGTCAATATATCCTTTTTTAAAACGACAAAAATCCTTATTAACAGTAATATCACTCCTTTTCGTCAATACATCTGTTTTCAAAACGGCAGAAATCCTGAAATAAATGTTGCCAGACATTTAAGTTTTTTTAATGCAATTTCTTAACCCTTTTACCCCCAGGCTATTTGGAAATTTCCAACCCTTAACCCCCAGGGGGTTATTTTTTTTTCCCAGCACATTTTGCAGTATATATTTTTTAAATTGCTCTAACAGCCTTAATTTTTGTTATAGAGAGGTCAGGTTGGTATCATTCTCTTGGAAAATGCCTGAATTATCAAAAATAAAAAAAAAATTAAATGTATAGCATTTTTTTTTGCAAGGACGTACCGGTACGTCCATGGGGGTAAAGGGATGGCTTTTGTGAAACGTACCAGTACGTCCTTTGGTGGTAAAAGGGCATACCATAGCAAGAGCAAATGGAAAGAAGATACGTCATTTCCCATGCAAATGTGCAATCTGTATGTGTCAGAGGGACTCTGACCTATTGCGCCAGACGTGGAGGACTTTTAATGACACTATAAATTTCCTCAAGCAATATCGTCTGTCTTAGATAATGGGGGCTCTACCATGTGATTTCCTATAATAATACACTGGAAACCAGTGCTACATTGTTCACCGTGTTTATCTCTTCTGAATCTCGTTGTTGTCAACGAGAAGGGATTTTTTTATAGAGAAAATATTTTGAAGAATAATTTTTAGAGGACTTAGAATTCTTTTGTTGTGATCGCTGAATATAATTTCTAGAGCCCATTTCTAGTGAATTATTCTGTCAGGTATCAATAATTCCTAATACTATTATCGCTCAGCTCTTTCTATTGTTGAAATTTAGAGGCTTATTTTTGGCAGATATTTTTAGCAGATATTTGTAGCTTACTATTTTCGCATCGTAAAAATCTTTTTTGATGCTTAACAATAGAAAAATATTTAGAAAGACATTTTTCATGTTATTATATTGTTGCTATTATGTAATGCTTACTACGTCCCATTTTGAAGAGGAATCTTTAAATAAAAACTTCGTGGAAAGCCGTTATTTGATAGTTATGATTTTAGAACTGAGTTTATAAAGATTCAATTTATTTCAATATTGTTGGAAATTTGCCGTAAAAAAACGGCTAAAATCCTGGAATAAAAGTTGCAGGATATTTGCCATTTTAAAAACGGATATATAGGAGTGATATTACGGTCACCAACCTGTAAAATGTAATAACAAAGTAGGGTACAAATTACGGTCGCCTGTATTTTACTGAAATACAACTCAGAACAGTACACTTTTACGGAAAATTTCCTTCAAAAATTACGGGTTTTTTTTTATCAACGAAATTTCCATAAAGATTTCGAGAATTCCATCTAGTTTCTAGTTTTAAGATAAATATATTATAATCTTTTTTTATGAAAACCTTCCTCATAAAAAAAAAAGAACTGCTTATTTGCGTTAAAAAAATGCTTGCTCTATCTTATAGTTATTGATGATTTTATGTTGATAAATAACCATAGTATGAAAGTGTATGTAAATATATATAATTCTTTTATGAAATATTAAACAATATACTCTAAAGGTTGAAAAATATATTTTAATTTTCTCTTTCGGATATAACTGCAAAACTTCCCATTAATCTCCAATTTTTTCTTCCCGATAATAAATTAGCTTAAATCTCCGAATCATTTTAAAAATCACATATCACCATAATCGCTTCTGCCGTCACCAATAATTTTTCCAAATTGTTAATAATTCAAAGGCAACGTAGAATTGGCTTCCTCAAGCGTAAAAACACTGAGAGATATCGACTCCTATAAAAACGGTAAGAAATGTCGACTCCTCTAAAAACTGAAATGTCGATTTCTCAAAAAACACAAAGATATATAGACTCCTTGAAAAAAAATACATAGAAATGTCTATTCCTCCAAACTCCCTGAGAAATGTTGATTCCTTGAAAAACACTTAAAAATATTGACTCCTACAAAATCACCGAGAAATATCGACTCCTTGAAAAAAACACAGAAACATCTACTCCTCCATAAGTACTGAGAAATGATGAATCCTCGAAAAACACTGAGAAATATCAACTCCTCCAAAATCACTGAGAAATATCGACTCCTCAAAAAAACACTGAGAAATAATGACTCCTCGAAAAAACACAGAAATAACGAGTCCTCGAAAAAACACAGAAATAATGACTCCTCGAAAAAACACAGAAATAATGACTCCTCGAAAAACACTGAGAAATATCTACTCCTCCAAAATCACTGAGAAACGTTGAATCTTCGAAAAACACTGAGAAATATCGAATCCTCCAAAATCACTGAGAAATATCGACTCTCCCCCCCCCCAAAGAAAAAAAATCAGAAATGTCGACTCCTCCAAAATCATTGAGAAAAATGGACTCCTCCAATAAAAAAAAAAAAAAAAAAAAAAAAACAATCAAGAATATCGACTCGTTCCCAAACACCGAGAAACATCGACTCCTCCATACAGTGAAAAAATATAGACTCATCCAAAAATGTTGAAAAATATCGACTCCTCCAAACAAACTGAGAAATAGTGACTCCTCTGGCCATTATCCACTTCCAAATCCTCAAGATATTCGCTTAAATGGAAAGATTA
>NC_090757.1:47745995-47755995 GCF_036898095.1 Palaemon carinicauda | reverse complement strand
GCGTAATCCAAGAAAAATTTACAAATAACTAACGATCAATGTTAATTACGTCAGTTATCTTCCCTTTTTCAATCTACCTTTAGCTAATTATCAAGCCCCAAACTAATCAATACATAAGAGTCACTATGCATTTACAATTAATCCATTATATAGTTCGATGTCCTAGTTAATTGACATATTCCCTTTTCGAATCAAATCCCTATTTCAGTGTTAGTCGTGATGCCACAACTATTTTGGGTTTTGATTACGTTGCACGGATAGAATTACCACCTAACAAATCATTTACATCGATACAAACCAATTTTTGGTGAAGTTGAAATTTTCCAATTTATTCTCGGCTTAGTTTGATCCCATTTCCAATAAGCATCGTTCTATTTTTCATTTGAAAATGTAACGTGATTCTATTATTAGTTGACGGTTGTGATTTGATTTTGAACGGTATCTTTTGAGATTTCTCTTTTCATAGAGCGACTAAATCCATATAGGATTCATTGGCTAGATAAATCAAAGGATAGGCAGTTCCTTGTGATGTGAAGTGCATAACGTTTGAGTAATGTTTTAAATTATGTAGACATACCTATCAAATTACAATGCATATGAAATATATTCATTTGAACATTTTCCCACTATGATGTGAATTACGTTGTTGAAATCGTCTTTTTGATGATTATTTCATCTATTGAAAGTTTTCTATGGCTGACAATATCCGACTAGAATTATTGTTCTGGGTTTAATGATAGAAATGTGAAAACCTGTTTATTTAAAGAAGGTTATGGTTTTAACCATTAGTGTATTTTTTTTAAAGATTCATGATAAATAGGCCAATTTATATGTCAACATTAATGAATGGTTTTAAAATATTTTTATATGCAAGCATTTCACTACTTAGATCTCTACCTCTGAACGCAGTAATAAGGTACCTGTTATCATACGTTTACTTTTGCACACGATTACTACAATAGTGTCAATAATAAAATGCGATGAACAATACAAAATATTATATTACAAGTATGTTTATTAAAATTCCAATGAATTGTTTTCATACCCAAAAGAGCTATGTAATAGGGATTTTTCCTGTATTATTATTTTTAATATTATTATTATTATTATTATTATTATTATTATTATTATTATTATTATTATTATTATTATTATTATTATTATTATTATTATTATTACTGGCTAAGCTACAACCCTAGATGGAAAAGCAGGATACTATAAGCCCAGAGGCCCCAACAGGGAAAATAGCTCAGTGAGGAAAGGAACAAGGAAAAATTAAATATTTTAAGAACAGCAACATTTTCATAAATATTTTAATCTAAACTATAAAAATTGTAACAAAACACGAGAAAGAGAAATTGGATAGAAAGGTGGGCCCGAGTGTACCCTCAAGCAAGAGAACTCTAATCCAAGACAGTGGAAGACCATGGTACAGAGGCTATAGCACTGCCCATGATTAGAGAATAATGGTTGATTTGGAGTGTCCTTCTCCTAGAAGAGCTGCTTACCATAGCGTAAATTGCGTAAACAAATTCCTATCTTTATAGATTTGTTTTTGTCCCTTATTACTAACAGGGTTTGTAATAAAAGACATAAACAATAAAAAAAACTCTTATTGTATGTATGTATATTGCAATTCATATGAATTGTTTTGATACCCGGAAGGACCACGTAACAGGATATTGTGCTCCTAATTGCATAAATAGATCCATATTATTATAAATTTTGTTTGTGACTACCAACAGAGGTAAAGATAAAATATATTAAAAATAGAAAAACAATTATTATATGTATATATATTACACTTCCAGTAAATCGTTTTAATACCCAGAAGGGCCACGTAACAGGATATTGTACTCCTAATTGCATACATAGATCCATATTATTATAAATTTTGTTTGTGACTACCAACAGAGGTAAAGATAAAATATATTAAAAATAGAAAAACAATTATTATATGTATATATATTACACTTCCAGTAAATCGTTTTAATACCCAGAAGGGCCACGTAACAGGATATTGTACTCCTAATTGCATACATAGATCCATATTATTATAAATTTTGTTTGTGACTACCAACAGAGGTAAAGATAAAATATATTAAAAATAGAAAAAAAATTATTATATGTATATATATTACACTTCCAGTAAATCGTTTTAATACCCAAAAGGGCCACGTAACAGGATATTGTACTCCTAATTGCATACAAAGATCAATATTATTATAAATTTTGTTTGTGACTACCAACAGAGGTAAAGATAAAATATATTAAAAATAGAAAAACAATTATTATATGTATATATATTACACTTCCAGTAAATCGTTTTAATACCCAGAAGGGCCACGTAACAGGATATTGTACTCCTAATTGCATACATAGATCCATATTATTATAAATTTTGTTTGTGACTACCAACAGAGGTAAAGATAAAATATATTAAAAATAGAAAAACAATTATTATATGTATATATATTACACTTCCAGTAAATCGTTTTAATACCCAGAAGGGCCACGTAACAGGATATTGTACTCCTAATTGCATACATAGATCCATATTATTATAAATTTTGTTTGTGACTACCAACAGAGGTAAAGATAAAATATATTAAAAATAGAAAAACAATTATTATATGTATATATATTACACTTCCAGTAAATCGTTTTAATACCCAAAAGGGCCACGTAACAGGATATTGTACTCCTAATTGCATACAAAGATCAATATTATTATAAATTTTGTTTGTGACTACCAACAGAGGTAAAGATAAAATATATTAAAAATAGAAAAACAATTATTATATGTATATATATTACACTTCCAGTAAATCGTTTTAATACCCAGAAGGGCCACGTAACAGGATATTGTACTCCTAATTGCATACATAGATCCATATTATTATAAATTTTGTTTGTGACTACCAACAGAGGTAAAGATAAAATATATTAAAAATAGAAAAACAATTATTATATGTATATATATTACACTTCCAGTAAATCGTTTTAATACCCAAAAGGGCCACGTAACAGGATATTGTACTCCTAATTGCATACAAAGATCAATATTATTATAAATTTTGTTTGTGACTACCAACAGAGGTAAAGATAAAATATATTAAAAATAGAAAAACAATTATTATATGTATATATATTACACTTCCAGTAAATCGTTTTAATACCCAGAAGGGCCACGTAACAGGATATTGTACTCATAATTGCATACATAGATCCATATTATTATAAATTTTGTTTGTGACTACCAACAGAGGTAAAGATAAAATATATTAAAAATAGAAAAACAATTATTATATGTATATATATTACACTTCCAGTAAATCGTTTTAATACCCAAAAGGGCCACGTAACAGGATATTGTACTCCTAATTGCATACATAGATCCAAATTATTACAAATTTTGTTTGTGATTACCAACAGAGGTAATGATAAAAGGCATAAATAATAACAAAACTTAAATTTTATGTCTGTACATTACACTAACAGTAAATCGTTTTAATACCCAGAAGGGCGGCATAATAAGATATTGCGCTGCTAATTGCATAAATAGATTCATATTATTATAGAGTTTTTCATGATTACCAACAGAGTTAATAATAAAATGCATAAAAAGTAAAAGAAATATCTACCGTATGTATGTATGTTACACTTCCAGTAAATAGTTTTAATACCCAGAAAGGCCACTCAATAGGATATTGTGCCACCCTATTGCATAAATAGATCAATATTATTATAGATTTTTCATGATTACCAACAGAGTTAATAATAAAATGGATATTAAATAAAAAAAACTTTATTGTATATATTTATAATAAACTTCCAGTAAGTCGTTTTCATACCAAGAAGAGCCACGTAATAAGATATTGTCCTGCATATTGCATAAATATATCCCTATTATTATAGATTTTCCATGATTACCAAACGAGTTGATAATAAAATACATAAACAATAAAAAACAGCTATTATATATACGTATATTACACTTCCAGTAAATCGTTTTAATACCCAGAAGGGCGGCATAACAAGAACTTGTACTTTCATTCCACAGAAGGAAGGTATCAAAACAAAAAAATCCCCCTTGTGTTCACGGCAGTGTATTCCCTTTGTTTTAATGTCGAGTCTACAAATGAGCAAGATCCCTGAGGATCCGGGTTGTGCCCCTAGGGGGTCCTGCGGAGTTATGAGGTTGATGACGGTGGGGGGGGGGGGGGGCGTCCTAGGGTTGTGGGGAGTTTTCATAAACATAAGTAAAAAAGAAAATAAGGGAGAACAGATGGCTGGGTTAGGGGAGAGGGGTGGAGATATCAAGTGTCGAAATTTCTCAGCACAGAATATTGCGTATTATTGTTATTATTATTATTATTATTATTATTATTATTATTATTATTATTATTATTATTATTATTATTATTATTATTGTTGTTGTTATTATTATTATTACTGTTGTTGTTGTTGTTGTTGTTGTTGTTGTTGTTGTTGTTGTTATTTTACTGGTATTATTATTATTATTATTATTATTATTATTATTATTATCATTATTATTATTATTATTATTATTATTATTATTATTATTATTATTATTATTATTATTATTATAGGAACTTCATTACTCTAGCACTGTGTAATCCAAAACATCTAATTATCAGGTACATAATATATATTTTTATTTTTATTTACATGATTATGCTAAAATTCTCATCAAATATGTTTTTTATATTATTATGATCCTTAGATTTAGATTTTCCTTGAGATAAACACAAGAATGGTTCATATATTTCTTGTCTGCTTCCTGGGTAAGAAACTCAGATTGAGTCGACTTTTATGGAAATGATGTGGTTTCCAAAGGAATTGTACTTGGATATAAAAGACTATTTTATTAATATCAGTAGACTTTGTTATATGTTTTTTTACGTAGATCCAAATATAGTTTTTTTTTTCTTTTTTTTTACAGCAAAGAAAAATGATAGTTAGACTGAGGTTAATTTCTTTCAACAGTACATTAACATAAATAGATTAAACTAAATGATTGAAAAGTGTCTTATTTCACATACTGTACTGGGCAGTGTATAACAACAAGCAGATAAATATTTTTTTCCGGTTTTAGGTTATATTAAAATGACCACCAAAATATCTATATTAAATTATCTTTAATATTTGATATGAAAAGAGACATGTTACAATTTTAATAATGGACTATGGGTCAATTTGTATCATATCGATATGAAACCTAAAATGAATATTTGCCATTTTAACACACATCGCAGAAATAGTATTAAAAATATATAATTATCGTCTTACCCATATTCTATATCATGCCACAGAACATGCCAATGTAGCAGAATTAACAACTAATCACATAGAAAACTAGACTATTTTTCATTTTTTATCATATTAACATGAAAACTGCAAAGAACATTATCCATTTTAACAAGCAACGTTGAACAATAGATACTCATCATCTCGCCCATATTCTATTAGCATGTCACTAAATATTCAAATTCACTAGAATTAACACTGAATTACGGAAGAAACTTGACTATGTCTCACTTTTTATCATATCAATATAAAACCTAAAATGAATATTTACCATTATAACAAACAACGCAAAAATGCTATTAACAATAGATACTCATAATCTCGCCCATATTCTATTAGCATATCACTAAACATTCAAATTCACCAGAATTAACACCGACTTCCATGAAAAAAAATTGGACTATTTCTTATTTTTGTATCTTATCAACACGAAACCTACAAGGAAAATCAACCATTTTAACAGACAACACAAATAAAATATCATCAATAGATACTTATCATCTCACCCATATTCTATAGCAGGCTACTAAACATGCAAATTCACCAGAATTAACACTGAATAACATAAAATAACCAGCTTTGTCTCACTTTTTATCATATCAATATAAAGCCTAAAATTAATGTTTAGCATTATAACAAACAACGCAAAAATAATATTAACAATAGATACGCATAATCTCGCCCATATTCTATAGCAAGCCACCAAACATGCAAATTCACTAGAATGAACACTGAATTACATAAAAAATTGGACTATTTCTTATTTTTGTATCTTATCAACATGAAACCTAAAATTAATATTTACCATTATAACAAACAACGCGAAAATAATATTAACATATAGATACTCATAATCTCTCTCCCATATTCTATAGCAAGCCAGCAAAACATGGAAATTCACCAGAATAAACACTGAATTACATAAAAAACTGGACTGTCTCACTTTTTATCATATCACTACAAAGCCTAAAATGAATGTTTAGCATTATAACAGATAAAGCAAAAATAATAATATTAAAAGATACTCATCATCTCGCCCATAAGCTATAGCAAGCCACCAAACATGCAAATTCACCGGAATTAACACCAACTTCCTTAAAAAAACTGGACTGTCTCACTTTTTATCATATCACTATAAAGCCTAAAGTTAATATTTAGCATTATAACAGATAACGCAAAAATAATAATATCAAAAGATACTCATCAACTCGCCCATATTCTATAGCAAGCCACCAAACATGCAAATTCACCGGAATTAACACCGACTTCCATTAAAAAAGAAAAAAAAAGAAAAAAAAATTTGGACTATTTCTAATTTTTTATCTTATCAACACGAAACCTACAGGGAAAATCAACCATTTTAACAGACAACGCAAAAAATAATATCAACTATAGGTACTCAAAATCTCGCCCATATTCTATAGCAAGCCACCAAACATGCAAATTCACCGGAATTAAAACCGAATTACATTAAAAAAAAAAAAAAAACTTCCACCAAACACACAGCTAATGGATCACCAACAAGGGCCTGCATTACATCATAATGAATGTTGATTTTGATCCGACATCTAACAAATGCGCCCATTGATAATGGACCTACTGTGTCTATCAGTCTATGCATTTTCGGTGAACATTACCAGTTCTCCTTTGACAATGGCCGACCTTTCATAGGGTTATGAAATATACTGTATTATTATAGAGTGATCGTCACGTTCATCATCATTATCATCATCATCATCATCATCATCATCATCATCTCCTCCCACGCCTATTGACGCAAAGGGCCTCAGTTAGAGTTCGCCAGTCGTCTCTATCTTGAGCTTTTAAATCAATACTTCTACATTCGTCATGTAAAACTATTTCAATTATTCTTTAAGTTGTCTGTCTAAATTATGGTGATTGATAAGTTTTGTAAATTCGTTGGCTTGCCTGCTGATGTACACTGTTAAAAAGACCCGTAATTTGAATCGGAAATTCTTTGTAAAAATACATTGCTCTCGGCCGTATTTTAGTAAAATACAGGTAACCGTAATTTCACCATAATTTTTTATTATCTTTTACTGGTTGGTGACCGAAATTTCACTCCTTTACGTCAATATATCTGTTTTTAAAACTGTAAGAGTCCCAGAATAAAAATTGCCAGATATTTACCTTTTTCTAAATGCAAATTTTTAACAGTATACGGTTTTTTATCATTTCAACAAATTATGGAAAATTAATAATATTTTAATGAAAGACGGAAATTTAGTGTAAGCTTAACCCTCCCATCAGGTAAATTGTCTTAGTTTTCTTGGTTTATGAGAAAATTATGAATAAAATCGATTGTTAGAATCTATCCTCATGAAATTCATGATACCAAAGCACTTATTTCACTCTAATAAGAATGTAGGCTTAGAAAAATAACCAGGATGAATAGGGTATGATAAACCTTAAGAAAACTTTCCAGAAAAGTAAATAAAAATAATTGGTTAGTTCTAGTTTATAATCTGAGAGAGTTCAGGGTAATTCAAGATACTTATATATATGTATATATATATATATATATATATATATATATATATATATAAATATATATATATATATATATATATATATATATATATATATATATATATATATATATATATTCTGATGTTCCAAGTAGTTTTTTAAGCCTTCATACAAGAAAAATTATATACTTCCTGTATTTCTTGAGATATTTCCTTTTATATTAAACGAGAGGTGAACACTTATATATCTAAAAAAAAAAAGTAAGAGTTTCACATTTTACCCGTTATTCACTATGAATTAGCTTTAGAAATAAGGTTAACCACACCTTATGGGTAAAGACTTTGGCAAATAACTTTAAAAAAGAGGAAAAATACGACAAATACCTCTTGGGCTTCCATTAAACTGTAATCCATTGATATAATCAAATAATGAAAAATTACAATATCTTTTATGAATATCCAATCAACGATATCATATAAATCTTTCATTCTAATTTCCTTAAAGAAAAAGGAATCGCCAACATTCAGATATGAGCAAAGATTGAATCAAAACACAAACGAAAAACAAGATTAGTTTTAATGCGTGAAAGCAATCGTCAATCTTCAGCTGAGATTCCACGCAAAAAAAAAAAAAAAAGAGGAAGGGGAAAAAGACAATCTCATTTCTCCTTTTGACAACTTTCGTAATTGCATTAGAAATATGAGCAATTTCCTTTGACTACGCGTTATCCAATACTGCCAGTTTCCCGTCAGGCTGTCGGTTCAGTGATCACAAGAAAATTGGGATATGTTTTGTTTATGTGCAAGGTATACAGTCGCTTTTGAGGGCTTGAGATGTTTTTCCTAACCGTAAAAGAATAAAGAAATAGTATATATTCTGCCTTCATACTGATTATTCCTATTATTGATACTATAGTCCATTTCATTTAGCGAGGCCTATTTGCTTCGACTCGCAACGGTGAACTTTTAGCTCGGAAAAATTTCCTGATCGCTGATTGGTTAGAATTATCTTGTCCAACCAATCAGCAATCAGGAAACTTTTCAGAGCTAAAAGGCCACCGTTGCGAGTCGGTGCAAATATGCCTCGCTAAAAGAAACGGACTATAAGTAGTAGGTTGGACAAGGGACTAGCCAACCGTTGAGATACTACAGCTAGAGAGTTATGGGGTGTTTTGACAGGCTAGACAGTACTACATTAGATCCTTCTCTCTGGTTACGGTTCATTTTCCCTTTGCCTACACACATACACCGAATAGCCTGGCCCATTCTTTACATAATCTCCTCTGTCCTCATACACCTAACAACATTAGGATTACCAAACAATTCTTCTTCCCCCAAGTTACTGCACTGTAATTGTTTAGTGGCTACTTTCCTCTTGGTAAGGGTAGAAAAGAATCTTTAGCTATGGTAGGCAGCTCTTCTAGGAGGACACTACAAAATTAAACTATTGGGTTAAAAATCTCTTACTTGAGGGTAATCTCAGGCACACTATTTTATCTTATTTTTCTTCCTCTTTTTTTGTTAAAGTTTTTTATAGTTTATATAGGAGATATCAATTTTAATGTTGATGTACTTCTTGAAATATTCGTTTTTTCCTTGTTTTCTTTCCTCACTGGGTATTTTCCCTGTTGGGTCCCATGGGCTTATAACATCATGCTTTTCTTAATAGGGTTGCAGCTTAGCAAGTAATAATAATAATAATAATAATAATAATGATAATAATAATAATAATAATAAAACGTTTCTGGCTGGCGTTCGAGTCAGGTACAAGTTACATAGCTTTTTGTAGTGTCGGTAACGTTACTATCCTTGTGAGCAAAGGATATCAGCTGTGGGGGAGCCTATAGGGACTACAGTTCCTACTGAGTCCTTAGCAGTCATTGCTTGGCCCTCCCTGTTCCTAGTTGAGGTTGATCGGAAGCTTAGGCGATAATCATCCTCATATGTAGCCAGTCCTTATGTCATTTTCACTCTTCTGTTGTTTCTGCTATTCTTGATTGGCCTTTAAACTTTTTAAGTGGAAAGTGTGTTATGTTTATATTCTCTCTCTCTCTCTCTCTCTCTCTCTCTCTCTCTCTCTCTCTCTCTCTCTCTCTCTATCCGAATTTTTCCGAATTCTTGTCTTCTCCTCCGCTTCTGAAACAGCCTAAGGTCATAGATATGAGACATTAAGTAATTAT
>NC_090757.1:47715995-47720995 GCF_036898095.1 Palaemon carinicauda | reverse complement strand
AATATGTAAATATATCATATTGCCAATTAAGTTTTTGATCTATCTTACCTTTGGTACTTTATATTCATAGCTTATGATAAATATAAAAGAAAAATGTACCTTCCTATTACCATTGTTATTTCCTTTACAGTTCCTAATATACAGAGAAATAGAAGTACTGCTGAGAACTGGTGATCTTCCCTGTCCAAACGATGTAACTGAAACTCTTGAAGACCTGTCCAGGAAAGAAAAGTAAGCAAATATTAATACATAAACAAATTATAATACTTTTTACAATACTTTACTTTATTCGAAACATTATGGATACCACAGCAGGCAATGTAAATCAAATTATATGTCGTGGAGCTCACTGTATAATAAGAATGTCTTTATTATTATTATTATTATTATTATTATTATTATTATTATTATTATTATTATTATTATTATTATTATTATTATTATTATTATTATTATTATTATTATTGTTATTATTTTTGTTAATATTATTTTTATTATTATTATTATCATTATTATTATTATTATTATTATTATTAGTAGTAGTAGTAGTAGTAGTAGTAGTAGTAGTAGTAGTAGTAATAATAATAATAATAATAATAATAATAATAATAATAATAATAATAATAATATAATTGTTATTATTATTATTATTATTATTATTATTATTATTATTATTATTATTATTATTATTATTATTATTATTATTATTATTATTATTATTATTATTATCATCTAACTTTGTTTACCACTTCTCTCTTTCCCTTTCTATTTTCAAATCTAGTCCATTATAATCCTGAATTCCACCTGAAAATTAATTAGTTAACCTATTATTGTAAGTTTTGTGAATATTTTTCTTTTTAATATGTTACTGATATAACCTAAAAAGTATTACTAGTGATAATCTTAGAGTCAGTAACCTTGAAAATTCCTTGGCAAGAAATGGTTCTATTTCTTAAGCATAGAAATATATATTTTTGACGATCTTTGAAATAATGCAGGACTAAAAATCCTAAACCGGATTGCACGAATTTATACCTTGCTTTCGATATAGATTTGTTATTTTAAATGCAATATTCGACATAAAACCTTATAGCTTTCTGACATCAAATTTAACTTGTGGCTCCAAGTTTAATGAGCATTAACTTGTGGTTTGAATTTCTTTGGAATGTTTAATTACAAACATAAGAGGAAAAAAATAGACTAAGGCCGTCTATCATAATACCGAGTGGTGAATAGATAGTCACAGTTTTAATTATTCCATTGTAATTGGTGGTGTTGATGTTAAGGATGAGAAACTACACAGAATGATTTAGGAAACAATTTCTTCTTTCATTCCATTCACAAATCATTAATTACAAATTCTGTAATGATATTCATTGATTTATTATTAGCTATTATCTGGCACCGTAACAGCAATGGTCATTGATGCCACTGAAGTGATATTAGTATTAATATTGACGATAACAATAGCTTTGCGATTAATACAATCAATTTATTGGTGAATGTTGTAAATGTCAAGTTTGTTGTATATTTTCTTTCCAAATACTTTCAGCATTGACGAATATCTGAGAGAAATTGCAGCGCTTGAAGATTATGGATACTTCCACTTCAATGTCGAGCGTGCTGATGGGATGCCCTGCAGACTCTCACTTAATAGGAAGGGCATCATGATTTCCACAGGATATTCGTAAGTATTGCAAAAGGGCTTCATGATTTTCACAGGATATTCGTAAGTATTGCAAAAGGGCTTCCTGATTTTCACAGGATATTCCTGAGCATTGTATAGGGCTTCATAATTTCCACAGGATTTACGTGAGTACTTCGAAGATCTTCATGATTTTCACAGGATACTAGTGAGTATTTCTAAGGTTATTATGATTTCCACAGGATATTAGTAAGTATTGCAAAACGGCTTCATGGTTTTCGCAGGATATTCCGTAGCATTGTATAGGGCTTCGTGATTTCCACAGGATTTTCGTGAGTATCGCATAAGGATTCATGATTTTCACAGGATACTAGTAATTATTTCGAAGTGCATCATGATTTCCATAGGATATTCGTAAGTATTGCAAAAGGGTTTCATGATTTCCACAGGATATTCGTGAGTATTGCAAAAGGGCTTCATGATTTTCACAGGATACCAGTAAGTATTTCCAATAGTATCCTGACTCACACAGGATGCTCGTAAGTATTTCAAAGGGCATCATGATTTCCACAGGATATCCGTAGTATTCTTAAGGGCATTGTGACTAGGATAGGCGTAATAATGAAATAGAGGCATCATGATATCTACTGGATATTCGTAAGTATTCCAAAGTGAATGTGCTTTCCAAAGGATATTCATCCGTATTTTAAAGGGCATCATGCTCTCCACAGGATTCTCGTAAGTATTCCTCAGGGCATCGTGATTTCCACAGGATATTCCTAACTATTTTAAAGGACATTGTGATTTCCAAAGGATATCTTGTTCGCCAATAGGAGATTAGATGATGATAAGTCGTTTTATCTCTGTACAATTTGTTTCTATCCATTAATACACTGAATTAAAATCTTCTGACATATCTAATGAAGATTCAGTAACTTTTTACATCACGATAAGATGAAAAATGATATGAACTACTCAAGAAGAGTATGACTGTTTAACTAGTAATATTTCATTGAAGGTTACATACGTAACTTCATTAAGCATGATTAAACATATCTAATAAGCATTTAGTTAAAAGAAATTAGATTCCTAGTAATATAAATTGGCATATCTACACTAAGCTTTTCTAGGGAAGAATATATATATATATATATATATATATACATATATATCTATCTATCTATCTATCTATCTATCTATCTATCTATCTATCTATCTATCTATCTCTCTCTCTCTCTCTCTCTCTCTCTCTCTCTCTCTCTTTATATATATATATATATATATATATATTTATATATATATATATATATATATATACATATATATATATATATATATATATATATTCAAGTGAAAGAAGGATATGATGAAGTGTTATAATGTTTAAATTAAAGAGTACATAGTAATTTAATTATGTAAACTCTATAAATACATTGATAAAAGATAACCTTTAATTTATCTAAACACCGAAAATATTCTGGATACGTACTATCAAAATAAAAACTACTCTACATTAGCTTTTGTTAATTATAAATGAAATTGAAGTTAATACAGTGTTACCCTTTTGGTAGGTCATTGAGCACAATGTAGTTCACACCAATAAAAATTATAACATTGCAAATACCAAAGCAATTAAATTTGATATTTTTTTTTCCAGATCTAGCTCAAATTACCCTTCAGCAATCATTCGAACATCATTTACTTGTCTCATTTTTTTCCAGTAGTATAAAAAAGCATATTATTGTTGACCTAATTTCCTGGAAACTTTCGAATGATTTCTTAAATCAAACGTCTGTTCATTTCCATCATTACAGCTGTTCGATGAACGTCGATATGGTTGTTTTGAAATGAGTGCCTCATTGTGAAAAGAAAAATTTTGAAATTCCGTTGCATCTTTTCCCGCTAGAGATGATTAATTTCCTTAGTTAGTATTAACAAAGTTTTCTTTGAAATTCCGTTGCATTTTTTTTCCGCTAGAGATTATTAATTTCCTTAGTTAGTATTAACAAAATGTTCTTGATTAATCTCTATTAAAATCTAATTTAATGTTGTTACCGTTTTTATAATCTATTCTGATTGTTTCTTACTTCTCTTGTAGTTTTTTTTTTATTATTATTATTCCATAGTTTCTTTCATCACTTGGGCTTATAGCATCTTGTTCTTTCAACTGGGATAGCAGCTTAGCTTGTAATAACAACAACAACAACAACAACAACAACAACAACAACAACAACAACAACAACAACAACAACAACAACAACAACAACAACAACAACAACAACAACAACAATAATAATGATAATAATAATAATAATAATAATAATAAATAATTCATCTCATAGCATTGTCAAGCCATTCTTTCTCATCAATAAACAGGAGAAAGGAGATTCGTTTCCTATCCATCAAAAAGGTTAAAAAGTCGAGAAAAGCTGTAACTGTCAGATTCCAAGACAGAGGGGCCCAGCCACTTATCTTCTACACGAGAAGGAAAGAAGACCCGAAAGATATTCTACGTATTTTCGAAAGACATAAGGAGTTTTTATCCCGGCAGGGTGGCAGTCTGGAAACATGAGATCTTACAAATAAAAATAAGTTAGTCTGTCGTTCGTTTTTATATCTTTTTAATTCATGAAGATATTCTGGACTTTCTTGAAATGCAATGATATTACCAATATTGAATATATATATAAATATATATATATATATATATATATATACATATATATATATATATATATATATAGATATATATATATGTATATATATATATATATATATATATGTTTACTTCCCTTGCGGCCCCAAGATTATACAATAAGCTCCCACTAGACATACGAAGGACTGGAGATATTAAGGCTTTCAAGAGGAAACTGAAGACTTTCTTGTTCTCTAAGATCTTCAATAGTGAGTATTTGAGAATAAACGAGCAATATGCGGTGTGAAATGTTGAATGCTTTGGAACGAACATGATAAAATGACTGTGGAGGTCCTGTAGTGAGGCGTTCAGGGAAGGAAAAGGAGGAGGAGACCAAAGCGATGGTGGATGGACTGTATCAAGGATGACCTTCGATCAAAGGGATTAACCAGTGATGAAGTGTGGGACAGAGGTAGATGGAGAAAGCTGGTCAGAAACATCGACCCCACATAAAAGCGGGAAAAGATGTAGATAAAGAAGAGGAAAAAGAAGGTCGTGTATAAAGTGAGGTTCCCCTGCTGTATAGGACCATAAAAGCAGCCCTTAAAGTAAAGTAAGTAAATGAAAAAGAAATAGGCCATTAATTTCCATACAGACTACATAAAAATAAATATTTCAAAGGCTTCACCTCCATTAATACAATACAGAGGCAATTTTATA
>NC_090757.1:47701786-47712995 GCF_036898095.1 Palaemon carinicauda | reverse complement strand
AAGCGCTAGAAGTCTATTTACACATCCTTGATAAGGTTCTATTATTCTCAATAGAGAAATAGATCGTTTGAGGTGATTTGGGTTTAGATTTTACACAGCCTTGATAAGGTTTCATTCATTCTCAATTGAGAAATAGATCGTTTGAGGTGATTTGGGTTTAGATTTAAACAGCCTTGATAAGGTTTCATTCATTCTCAGTAGAGAAAGAGATCGTTTGAGGAGATTTGGGTATAGATTTTACACAGCCTTGATAAGGTTTCATTCGTTCTCAATAGAGAAATAGATCGTTTGAGGTGATTTGAGTTTAGATTTCACACATCCTCGATAAGGTTTCATTCATTCTCAATAGAGAAATAGATCGTTTGAGGTGATTTGGGTTTAGATTTTACACAGCCTTGATAAGGTTTCATTCATTCTCAATAGAGAAATAGATCGTTTGAGGTGATTTGGGTTTAGATTTTACACAGCCTTGATAAGGTTTCATTCATTCTCAATAGAAAAATAGATCGTTTGAGGTGATTTGGGTTTAGATCTTACACAGCCTTGATAAGGTTTCTTCCATTCTGAATAGATAAATAGATCGTTTGAGGTGATTTGGGTTTAGATTTTACACAGCCTTGATAAGGTTTCATTCATTCCCAATAGAAAAATAGATCGTTTGAGGTGATTTGGGTTTAGATTTTATACAGCCTTGATAAGATTTCATTCATTCTCAATAGAAAAATAGATCGTTTGAGGTGATTTGGGTTTAGATCTTACACAGCCTTGATAAGGTTTCTTCCATTCTGAATAGATAAATAGATCGTTTGAGGTGATTTGGGTTTAGATTTTACACGGCCTTGATAAGGTTTCATTCATTCCCAATAGAAAAATAGATCGTTTGAGGTGATTTGGGTTTAGATTTTATACAGCCTTGATAAGGTTTCATTCATTCTCAATAGAAAAATAGATCGTTTGAGGTGATTTGGGTTTAGATCTTACACAGCCTTGATAAGGTTTCTTCCATTCTGAGTAGATAAATAGATCGTTTGAGGTGATTTGGGTTTAGATTTTACACAGCCTTGATAAGGTTTCATTCATTCTCAATACAGAAATAGATTGTTTGAGGTGATTTGGGTTTAGATTTTACACATCCTTGATAAGGTTTCATTCATTCTCAATAGAGAAATAGATCGTTTGAGGTGATTTGGGTTTAGATTTTACACATCATTGATAAGGTTTCATTCATTCCCAATAGAAAAATAGATCGTTTGAGGTGATTTGGGTTTAGATTTTACACAGCCTTGATAAGGTTTCATTCATTCTCAATAGAGGAATAAATCGTTTGAGGTGATTTGGGTTTAGATTTTACACATCCTTGATAAGGTTTCATTGAAGCTCAGTAGATAAATAGATCGTTTGAGGTGATTTGGGTGTAGATTTTAAACAGCCTTGATAAGGTTTCATTGAAGCTCAGTAGATAAATAGATCGTTTGAGGTGATTTGGGTTTAGATTTTACACAACTTTGATAAGGTTTCATTGAATCTCAGTAGATAAATAGATCGTTTGAGGTGATGTGGGTTTAGATTTTACACAACCTTGATAAGGTTTCATTGAATCTCAGTAGATAAATAGATCGTTTGAGGTGATTTGGGTTTAGATTTTACACAACCTTAATAAGGTTTCATTCATTCTCAATAGAAAAATAGATCGTTTGAGGTGATTTGGGTTTAGATTTTACACAGCCTTGATAAGGTTTCATTCATTCCCAATAGAAAAATAGATCGTTTGAGGTGATTTGGGTTTAGATTTTATACAGCCTTGATAAGGTTTCATTCATTCTCAATAGAAAAATAGATCGTTTGAGGTGATTTTGGATTAGATCTTACACAGCCTTGATAAGGTTTCTTCCATTCTGAATAGATAAATAGATCGTTTGAGGTGATTTGGGTTTAGATTTTACACGGCCTTGATAAGGTTTCATTCATTCCCAATAGAAAAATAGATCGTTTGAGGTGATTTGGGTTTAGATTTTATACAGCCTTGATAAGGTTTCATTCATTCTCAATAGAAAAATAGATCGTTTGAGGTGATTTGGGTTTAGATCTTACACAGCCTTGATAAGGTTTCTTCCATTCTGAGTAGATAAATAGATCGTTTGAGGTGATTTGGGTTTAGATTTTACACAGCCTTGATAAGGTTTCATTCATTCTCAATACAGAAATAGATTGTTTGAGGTGATTTGGGTTTAGATTTTACACATCCTTGATAAGGTTTCATTCATTCTCAATAGAGAAATAGATCGTTTGAGGTGATTTGGGTTTAGATTTTACACATCATTGATAAGGTTTCATTCATTCCCAATAGAAAAATAGATCGTTTGAGGTGATTTGAGTTTAGATTTCACACATCCTCGATAAGGTTTCATTCATTCTCAATAGAGGAATAAATCGTTTGAGGTGATTTGGGTTTAGATTTTACACATCCTTGATAAGGTTTCATTGAAGCTCAGTAGATAAATAGATCGTTTGAGGTGATTTGGGTGTAGATTTTAAACAGCCTTGATAAGGTTTCATTGAAGCTCAGTAGATAAATAGATCGTTTGAGGTGATTTGGGTTTAGATTTTACACAACTTTGATAAGGTTTCATTGAATCTCAGTAGATAATTAGATCGTTTGAGGTGATTTGGGTTTAGATTTTACACGGCCTTGATAAGGTTTCATTCATTCCCAATAGAAAAATAGATCGTTTGAGGTGATTTGGGTTTAGATTTTATACAGCCTTGATAAGGTTTCATTCATTCTCAATAGAAAAATAGATCGTTTGAGGTGATTTTGGATTAGATTTTACGCATCCTTGATAAGGTTTCATTCATTCTCAATAGAGAAATAGATCGTTTGAGGTGATTTGGGTTTAGATTTTACACAGCCTTGATAAGGTTTCATTGAATCTCAGTAGATAAATAGATCATTTGAGGTGATTTGGGTTTAGATTTTACACAGCCTTGATAAGGTTTCATTGAAGCTCAGTAGATAAATAGATCGTTTGAGGTGATTTGGGTGTAGATTTTACACAGCCTTGATAAGGTTTCATTGAATCACAGTAGATAAATAGATCGTTTGAGGTGATTTGGGTTTAGATTTTACACAACCTTGATAAGGTTTCATTGAATCTCAGTAGATAAATAGATCGTTTGAGGTGATTTGGGTTTAGATTTTACACAACCTTGATAAGGTTTCATTGAATCTCAGTAGATAAATAGATCGTTTGAGGTGATTTGGGTTTAGATTTTACACAACCTTGATAAGGTTTCCTTCATTCTCAATAGAACAATAGATCGTTTGAGGTGATTTGGGTTTAGATTTTACACAACCTTAATAAGGTTTCATTCATTCTCAATAGAAAAATAGATTGTTTGAGGTGATTTTGGATTAGATTTTACGCATCCTTGATAAGGTTTCATTCATTCTCAATAGAGAAATAGGTCGTTTGAGGTGATTTGGGTTTAGATTTTACATAACCTTGATAAGGTTTCATTGAATCTCCGTAGATAAATAGATCGTTTGAGGTGATTTGGGTTTAGATTTTACACAACCTTGATAAGGTTTCATTGAATCTCAGTAGATAATTAGATCGTTTGAGGTGATTTGGGTTTAGATTTTACACAATCTTGATAAGGTTTCTTTGAAGCTCAGTAGATAAATAGATCGTTTGAGGTGATTTGGGTTTAGATTTTACACATCATTGATAAGGTTTCATTGAATCTCAGTAGATAATTAGATCGTTTGAGGTGATTTGGGTTTAGATTTTACACATCATTGATAAGGTTTCATTCATTCTCAATAGAGAAATAGATCGTTTGAGGTGATTTGGGTTTAGATTTTACACATACTTGATAAGGTTTCATTGAATCTCAGTAGATAATTAGATCGTTTGAGGTGATTTGGGTTTAGATTTTACACATCATTGATAAGGTTTCATTCATTCTCAATAGAGAAATAGATCGTTTGAGGTGATTTGGGTTTAGATTTTACACAACCTTGATAAGGTTTCATTGAATCTCAGTAGATAATTAGATCGTTTGAGGTGATTTGGGTTTAGATTTTACACATCATTGATAAGGTTTCATTCATTCTCAATAGAGAAATAGATCGTTTGAGGTGATTTGGGTTTAGATTTTACACATACTTGATAAGGTTTCATTCATTCTCAATAGAAAAATAGGTAGTTTGAGGTGATTTAGGTTTAGATTTTACACAACCTTGATAAGGTTTCATTCATTCTCAATAGAAAAATAGGTAGTTTGAGGTGATTTAGGTTTAGATTTTACACAACCTTGATAAGGTTTCATTCCTTCTCTTTACTTAAATAGGTCGTTTGAGGTGATTTGGGTTTAGATTTTACACATCCTTGATAAGGTTTCATTCATTCTCAATAGAGAAATAGATCGTTTGAGGTGATTTGGGTTTCGATCTTACACAGCCTTGATAAGGTTTCTTCCATTCTGAATAGATAAATAGATCGTTTGAGGTGATTTGGGTTTAGATTTTACACAGCCTTGATAAGGTTGCATTGATTCTCAATCGAAAGATAGGTCGTTTGAGGTGATTTGGGTTTAGATTTTACACAGCCTTGATAAGGTTTCATTCATTCTCAATACAGAAATAGATTGTTTGAGGTGATTTGGGTTTAGATTTTACACAGCCTTGATAAGGTTTCATTCATTCTCAATACAGAAATAGATTGTTTGAGGTGATTTGGGTTTAGATTTTACACAGCCTTGATATGGTTTCATTCATTCTCAATAGAAAAATAGGTCGTTTGAGGTGATTTGGGTTTAGATTTTACACAGCCTTGATAAGGTTTCATTCATTCTCTTTATATAAACGGATTGTTTGAGGCTATTTGGGTTTAGATTTTCCTTATGGTTGACCGAATACCTAAACTCTTATGGGTATGAAATTTAGTACACTGCTAGAAAAAACTTTTTTTTAATCGGAAATTCTCCGTAAAAATTTAATGGTTCACAGCCGTATTTCAGTAAAATACAGGCGACCGTAATTTTACCTTACTTTGTTATTATCTTTTACTGGTTAGCGACTGTAATATCACTCCTTTACGTCAATATATGTTTTGAAAACGGTAAATATCTTGGAATAAATGTTGCCAGATATTTACTGTTTTTTATTATAAATTTTTAACAGTGTATTTTATTCAAATGACGTTAGCTGAGTTTAAATGACTTCCTAAGAAGGGCTGAATGTGAAAGAACAAATGCATAGATATCATAAAGTTGCATCTCTGATACCAGTATTTTTTATGTATTGGATTCCTGAATAGTGAATTATAATATATCAAACTCAAATTTGATTCCTTTTGATTTTGAATATATCTTCAAAAGTAATTTAATGTAATGAATACACTACTTAATTCCCCCATGTGAGATATCAATGAAGGGTGATTGAGGTTATTCCTGAGATCATCATTCAATAGATTAGACACTAATCAATTCATGATGTAATCAATCTAAATTATCACATCGTCCACTCTAATTATTTGTTGTTTTGTTTGTTTTTCCAAAGCAAGAGCGTTTAGTTCATCCTTTCTTCCGAATGAAAAATATAATTAATTCCACCTTTTTCAATCATCAATCATTTTGACCATACATATACTAAGGCACTTCTCCCAATTTTGGGGGGTTCCTGACATCAAACAAATGAAAAAAGGGGGACCTTTCCTCTCCACGTTCCTCCCAGCCTGACAAAGGCTGCTACTGGTAGGTGCCATAGCCCACCCTCCCCCGTTATCCACCACAGATGAAGCTTCATAATGCTGAATTATGAAATCTTATAAATACGAATAGGGTTAGAACCAAGGGTGTGGTCAAATATTTTGATGGGCGTATGGGGTTGATGGGGAAGGTCATATATTAAGAAATCTGTATAGAGGAATTTTACGGCAAAGGTCTAATGATAAAGTTAAGATGTACAAAAAAATATAATATAAATCTATTCACTAAGATATGTTTATTAGAGATCGCTGCTAATTATATAGCTCGTGTGATGATGTAGTGGGAGGAACTTTTACTGACTAGCATCAGGAATGATTTATTATATAAATATTCATTTCCCTATATATAGTATATATATATATATATATATATATATATATATATATATATATATATATATATACATATATATATATATATATATATATATATATATATATATATATACATATATCTATATATATATACATATATATATATGCATGTATATATACATATATATATATATATATATATATATATATATATATATATATATATATATATATACATATATATATACATGCATATATATATATAGATATATGTATATATATATATATATATATATATATATATATATATATATATATATATAGATAGATATATGTATATGTATAAATATATATATATATATATATATATATATATATATATATATATATATATATATATATATATATAATATGTTTCTAAGTGACATATCAAACTGAAAACAGAAAAAAAAGCAAAAATAAACAAAATCAACCCAAACTATCTCATTGCCGGAAGTAACAAAGACAATTGACAAACATTACAATATATTCGGAAGTAGACACAATATTATTTTAGGGTCTTTCGAAGAGAAGCCTCAACCATATAAAATGATCAAACTAAATAAACAAACACAGTTCGAAGGACCGAGAGTCCAATATATAAAGTACCCCAACGTTTGTTCTGGGGGGAACAAATATTTGTTCAAGATTCTGATGCTCTATAACCTGTTACTGTTGACATTTATAGCGGCCTTTACTGTCTGGACTATTATTTCTAGTTAGTCCTAGGCTACAGGGCGGCTTTTATTTTTGGTTTGTTTTAGCCTTCGGTGTGAATGTCTATCTGTATTTTGTGTTGTGGGGATATTTCACGAATATTTTATAGCCTAATGATTAATTCAGAGTATATTTCGATGTGAATGTCTATTTGTATTTTGCGTGGTGGGGATATTTCACGAATATTTTATAGCCTTATGATTAATTCAAAGTATATATCGTGGGTAACTATACCTTAAGCCTATACACAGCTCTTTTACCCTAAATTCATAACGAGTATATTTCCAATAGAACCGTTTGATTTATACACTTAAAGATATTTCACGACTATTTTATTGCCTACTGGAATAATTCAGAGTATATATCGCGGGGCAACTATACCTTAAGCCTACACATAGCTATTTTACCCTCAATTCTTACGATTATATTTCCAGCATAATCGTTTGATTTATACACTTAAGGATATTTCCCAAATATTGTGATCCTATTGAAATAATTTAAAGTATTTCTCACCGGTGACCATACCATAAGCCTACACATAACTTTTTTACCCTCAATACATACGAATATATTTACAATAGAACCGTTTGATTTATACACTTGAGGATATTTCTCAAATATTTTGATGCCTATTGGAATAATTTAAAGTATTTCTTGCTGGTAATTATACCATGAGCGTACGCATAACTCCTCTCCTCTTAATTGATATGATACTAACAAAACAGTTTGATTTCTCGAATATTTTGATGCTTACTGGAATGATTCAGAGCATATCTCGCCAGTAACTATACCTTAAGCCTAAACACAACTCGTGTACACTTAATTCATATGATTCCAAAGCAACAGTTTGATTTTTACACTTGTTATCCACAGACACAAACACACACACATACAATCAAACAAACAAATATCCTTCCTGGCCTGCACCCACACAAAAACGCCTCTAGTCATAAACTTTGATTCCTATAATTTCAAGGCAACAGTTTGTTTTATAGACTTGATATCCACATACACACACAAACACAAAAACACACACAAACAAACAGTTATCCTTCCTGGCCTACAGCCACACGAAAACACCACTATAGTCCATTTCTTTTAGCGAGGCATATTTGCACCGACTCGCGACGGTGCCCTTTTAGCTCGGAAAGGTTTCCTGATCGCTGATTGGTTAGAATTATCTTGTCCAACCAATCAACAATTAGGAAACTTTTCCGAGCTAAAAGGACACCGGTGCGAGTCGGTGCAAATATGCCTTGTTAAAAGAAATGGACTATAGTCATTGATTCCTATAATTTCAAGGCAACAGTTTGTTTTATAGACTTGATATCCACACACAAACACACAAACAAACAGATATCATTCTTAGCCTACACTCACAAACATACACAATTCTTTCACTGTAATACCTACAGTCCTAAACAAGCCTGTATTAATTACAGTCCTTCCATAAACCTTCCCACGCCCTCAAATAACTGTCCTGCCATCCGATCCTTACGTATTTCTCTAACGAAATTTCCATTTATTCTACCTCGTATTAATCCCTCTTCAACGTTCACGCAGAACACTTCACAAATGGAGATATGTATTACAGAGTTTTTTTTTTTTTAATTTATTTTTTTTTTTTTGTCGTTTTATGGGTAAAGATATTATTATTGGAATATCTCCTTTTCAGAGCCATTGGATATAGTTTCCCATTGTTATCAATTTTTTTTATGGACATACTGGCATCCATGTAGTATATATATATATATATATATATATATATATATATATATATATATATATATATATATATATATATATATACTGTATATGTATCATCCTTCGCCTTTTTATGAGGGTAAGTACAATATTTGATATATTCATTCTGTTACTGTTAATATTGACACACACACACACACACGCATATATATATATGTAAATATATGTATATATATATATATATATATATATATATATATATATATATATATATATATATATATATAAATATATATATATATATATATATATATATATATATATATATATATATATATAATATATACACACACACATATATACATATATATATATATATATATATATATATATATATATATATATATATATATATATGAAATTTAAAAGCCTAAGAAATAAAATCATGAATCCTGAAGTGGTGCAACCAAGTAAGTAATCTTCATTTTCACTCGAATAATCATATTGTAATGATTAAATTACGTCCTGGATAGAGTATCGGACAAAAGGTAATTTAAAATAAGTCACAGTAATGACTTTACCGCTTGACCTTATTATAAAACCCAACAAATTGCCAATGGGATTTTATTCTTTATCGATAGTCAGTTTGGAGGCATTAATGGGTTTTTTAAAAATGTATTTTATAAATTGAAAGTGTTTTCAATATGTGAAGAGAGTGCTGAATATATATGTTGGATTTGAATATGTTAGAATGAAATGTTTTATAATATATATATATATATATATATATATATATATATATATATATATATATATATATATATATATGTATATATATATATATGTATGTATATATATAATATATATATATATATATATATATATATATATATATATATATATATATATATATATATATATATATATATACTACCTAGGTAGTAGGTTGGCCTGGGCACCAGCTACCCGTTGAGATACTACCGCTAGAGAGTTATGAGGCCTTTTGACTGGCCAGACAGTACTACATTGGATCCATCTCTCTGGTTACGGTTTATTTTCCCTTTGCATACACACATACACACTGAGTAGTCTGGCCTATTTATGACATATCCTCCACTGTCCTCATACATCTGACAACATAAAGATTAGCCAACAATTCTTCTAAATCCGAGGGGGTTAATTACTGCACTGTAATTGTTCAGTGGCCACTTTCCTCTTGGTAGAGTAGAAGAGACTCTTTAGCTATGGTAAGCAGCTCTTCTAGGAGAAGGACACTCCAAAATCAAACTATTGTTCTCTAGTCTTTGGTAGTGCCATAGCTTCTGTACCATGGTCTTCCACTGTCTTGGGTTAGAGTTGTTCTTGCTTGAGGGTACACTCGGGCACATTATTCTAACTTACTTCTCTTCTTCTGGTTTTGTTAAAGTTTTTAAAGTTTATATAGGAGATATTTATTCTAATGATACTCTTCTTTAAATATTCAATTTTTCCCTAAGTTTCCTTTCCTCATTGGGCTATTTTCCCTGTTGGAGCCCCTGGGCTTATAAAATCCTGCTTTTCCAAATAGGGTTGTAGCTTAGCAAGTAATAATAGTAATAATGATAATAAAAAGAAAATAAAAATTTTCACCCAAAATACTTCTAACATTTTCTTGGGGGAATAGATTCCCTTATACGGTTTTAGGATAATTACAGCATTAACATTAAAATAATATGGGAAAAAAAACTTGAGTTCACCCTAAAATCCATTAAAATTTACGTTATAAGAATAAGTCCCTTTATACATTTTCAAGATAAAAACAGAATCAGCCTCAAAATATCAGGAAAAAACTTTAGTTCACCCAAACTTCTTTTAAGCTCTACTTTAGAGGAATATATCCCCCTATTCAGTTAAGATTAACAACATAAGCCTTAAAATACCATGGAAAAGACATGAGTTTACTCAAAATAATAAAAAAATTGGCTTTATTGAAGCAAATCCCCTATACAGTTAAAGAATAATAACAGCATAACCCTTAAAATATGAAACACTTGAAATCACCCACCAAAACATTAAAATTAGCTTTAAGTGAATAAATCGCCCTATATAGTTTTAGGTTATTAACAGCATAATCCTTAAAAAAAAAAAAACAAAAAAAAAAAAAAAAAAAAACTTCGAAATCACCCCTACTTATTTTAAAATTAGCTTTAGGCGAATAAATCGCCCTATATAGTTTAAGAATAATAACAACATAAGCGTTAAAAAACACTTGAATTCACCCAAAATTATTTCAAAACTAGCTTTATGAAAATAAATCACCCTATATAGTTTTAGGCTAATGAAAAGCATAAGCTTTGAAAAAAACTTGAATTTACCCCAAATTCTTTTAAAATCAGCTCGAGGCGAATAAATCACAATATAGTTTAGGCTAATAACAGCATAATCCTTAAAAAAAATACTTGAATTTACCCAAAATTATTTCAAAATTAGCTTTATGAAAATAAATTATCTTATATAGTTTTAGGCTAATAAAAAGCAAAAGCTTTGAAAATAAAACTTATATTTACCCAAAATTCTTTTATGATCAGCTCTAGGCGAATAAATCACAATATAGTTTAGGCTAATAACAGCATAATCTTTAAAAAAAAAAAAAAAAAAAAAAAAAAAAAAAAAAAAAAAAAAAA
>NC_090757.1:47691786-47699286 GCF_036898095.1 Palaemon carinicauda | reverse complement strand
TTGGTAAATGATTCGAATGGCAGAGAAGCCTTCTCTTATATGTATTGCGAGCCAGTATCTCCATTATATACTATATTGTTAAGTGTAGGATTTTCTTGTTCATGTTCATGTATATGCTTATACACAATCGTATGAATTAACAAGCACAAGTTCACAAAAGCTTACTGCTAAGATATATTATTATTAATAATATTATTATTATTTGCCAAGCTACAACCCTAGCTGGAAAAGCGGGATGCTATAATCCCTAGGGCTCCTATAGAGTGAATAGCCCAGTGGGGAGAGAAATACAACCCTCTTTGGACAAGCAGGATTTTATAATTCCTAGGGCTTCAACAAGAAAATTAGCCCAACGAGGAAAGGAAATAAGGAAAAACTAGTAGAGAAGTTTAAGAAGAAGAATAACGTTAAAGTAAATCTTTTATTTATAAATTATAAAAACTTGAAAATAAAAAGAGGATAAAAACTTTAAAATAACAAGAGGAAGAGAAACAAGATAGATTCGTGTGTCCAAGTGTACCATCAAGCAGGAGATTTATAATTGTATATCATGTTTGTAACATTATATTTTACAGAAAAATAATAGTAAACAAATTACGAATAATATTGGGAACATTGAAAGTTATTGCGTAAGGTGATGGTATTTTGGTGGGCAATCTAGCCACCGGCTGTCATTTCTGTGTGTGTGTTGACAGGAGTCGGCTGGCCTCCCAGCCAGGTGTGCAAATATACACTGATATTTTATTTATTAATTTAAAGAAGTGTACGTCCAGAGTATTGTGGCAGAGGTGTATATCCAGCACTCTACCGGTTAGCAATGTGAGGTAACAGGGTATGGAGCTCCAAGGTGTTAGTTACTTCTCTGCGTGGTGACAGGTGTCAGTTAGCCTCCCAGCCAGGTGTGCGAATATAGGCTGATATTTCATTTACTGATTTAAAGAGGTGCACGTCCAGAGTGTACTGCCAAAGGTGTATGTACAGCACTCTACCGGTTAGGAATGGGATGGAACAGGATATGGAACGCCAAGGTGTAAGTTACTTCTCTGTGTTTTGTTGACAATTGTCGGTTGGACTCCCAGCTAAGTGTGCAAATGTAGGCTGATTTTTTATTTATTAATCTAAAGAAGTTTATGTCCAAAGTGTATTGCCAGAGGTGCATGTCCAACACTACCAGTTAGTGATGTGAGGGAACAGGATAAGGAGCGCCAAGGTGTAAGTTACTGTACTGTTTATGTCACATGTACTTATGTACATGATGGATTTAGAAATGTTATAGATGGATAGGCTGTACCTTTTGTATTTCGTGATGTAGTTAGTATTATTATTGTGGTTCGTGTACAAGAAATTTTTTTATATTTTATATTGGATTTTAAATATGTTACTGTGTTGTATTGCATATTTTATTAGGAATACATTAGGATTCAATCTCTTTAACAGTTTGGGGGATTGTTTCAACTTCCCTGTTATAAAAACCGTAATTTTAGTCGGAAATTAATTAATCTCCAAGAATTTTTTACGATGGGTGAGAGGCCTGGGGCTATTTTTTTTCCAACAGGTATATGTTTTTGTATCATTTAGTATTTGCTTCCTCTTATATTTTCCATCAAACTGGTAGATCAGCAAAGCTTCCTTGACTCTTTCCTCGTCTGTTTTCAAATAGCTAATGAACTGGCTTAGTTTCCCCAGTAATAATATCTAATTTTTAGAGACACGATAGCCCATACGTTGTATATCTTCCCCAATGTCTTGGTAAATAACAGTCCTCTGACGATGGCCACAACACTTCTGAAGCAGTGGCTGCAGGCAACGTCAACAGTCACCCAGCGCACAATAATCATCCAATCTTCTTTTGTTTTATTGGTCGAGGAGCTGGAAAACAAGATACGGAACACCAAGGATGGAACGACATTTATTGACGCTATTTTCCTTTTAAGGAAAGAAAGAAATTCATTGCAAAGTGTCTTTTAGCGCTCGGAAGAAGTAATCACACATCCAGGGGGAGTAGTAATGGGTTCCTGAATGAGACATAGATAGTTCTTTTTGGTTTCCATTGGAAGACGTTAACGCAGTCCAGTCTGTATGATGCCTTTGATACTTAAAATACAATTTAGCGATTGCATATTACAAAACAAAAACAATATCAATTATAATAGTAATATTAATCATGATAATAATATCAATGGAAAAGATAGTCCCCATTGATATTTATGTAAAATGTATTTAGAAAGTACAGAGATATCTGAAGAACCTGCTTTAATCTCATGCTATTATTGGTGATTTATTAATAATGGTAAGGGTATTCATATAATTAATAAATATAATAATGATAATAATATTGATATAGGAGGACTAAATTTTAAGCAACTGTTATTGAACGTTATGGCTGTATAAGTAGCATTGATCTTGTATAGAGATTTTTTTACTTTTTTACTACGTATTTTACTCTGTTTTAGTGTCGACAGTTAAAGACATGTGTTCAATATACCTCTTCAGAGGTTGTGGTGGCCGATGTGTAACGTCCCTGGCTAGTGAACGGCAGACTGGGGTTCGAGTCCCGCTCATACTCGTTAGTTCCTTTGGTTGCTGTAACCTCAGCATCCTTTTGAGCTAAGGATGGGGTTTGGGGAGAGCCTATAGGTCTATCTGCTTTTTCATCTGCAGCCATTGCCTGGCCCTCTTTGGTCCTAGGCTGGGTGGAGAGGGGCCTTGGGAGCTGATCAGTCTTTCGGGCATTGTCCTGCTCGATGGGGTAATGTCACTGTCCGCTGCTCCCGCCATTCATGAGCGGCCTTTAAACATTTAAACAGGCGTAAAGTGGATAGGCTTGTGTTCTTGTGTTGACTTTACTCCTGTTGATGAATTAGGGAAAACATTTTGGCAGGTCATTGATTTTTTATTTATTTTTTCTATTATTGAAAGGTGAAATCGTATCAGTCCTTCGCCGAGGAATGTAACTGTTGAGTCCAGAAGTAAAATAATAACAACAAATATATGAAGGTCACAAAATAAAAATAAATTACATCTTTAATTAACATTTAATAAAGCAAAAATACTTCCATTTGCCAAGGGGCAGATGGAGGTCATTGCATCCGAGACAAACTTTAATTTCGTGTTGCGTGGCTCAGCTCGGTTTTAGCCCTCGAAAACGGCGGAGGCTGAAGGGAAACTTTAATGGAATTTGACCCTCAGAGTTGAAAATCCTCAGGTTGACCCCCCCAAGGAATTCCTTCGCTTACTGCTCACTGTCACGCACGCGAAAAATGTTAATACGTCTTTCCCTCTGAAGGGACTTTTTGGAAAGGCCGGTTGACTTCATGGTTAGGATTTTGCCTTGTGGATCAATTGGGATTAATTTAATGATTATATTTTGTGGTGTATATATGATTAATTAAAAGATTAAATTCTGTTGTACATATATGATTAATCTAAATATTGAATTATTTGGTATATTCATGCCCAATTTAAACATTAGATCTTTCGATGAATTTATGATTATTCTAATGATTAAATTTTGTGATACATTAATGATTAATGTAAACATTAACTTTTGTGTTACATCTATGATTAATTTAGATATTATTTTTGGGGGGTATGTTCAGGATTAATTTAAGGATTAGATTTTGTGGTCTATTTATGATTAATTAAAATATTAAAATTTGTTGTATATTTATGATTAATCTAAATATAATTTTTTGGGTACATTCCTGATTAATTGAAAGATTTTATTTTTTGGTACATTTATGTTAGATTTAAAGATTAAATTTTTTGGTACATATATGATTAATTTAAAGATAATGTTTTTGTATATTTATGATTAATTTGAAGATTAACTTTTCTGGTACATATATGTTTAATTTAAAGATAAAAATTTTTAGTACATTTATGATTATTTTGAAGATTGAATTTTGTTATAAATTTATTATTAATTTAAAGATTAAATCTTTTTAGTACGTTCATGATTAATTTAAAGATTAAATTTTGTTGTACATTTATGAATAATCTAATGGTTATTTGTATCATTACAGTTATGATTAATTTAAAGACTAAATTTTATGTCACATACATTTTCATTAGATTTTCATTTTTGTTGTTAATTAGATGATAGCCAACTTCCCAGACCCCAGAGCAATAGATTGTAGTCGTTTTTTTTTTTTTTTTCATGTTAAAAATTTTGAAAATTTACATATATAAGAAAAATAAATAAATATAAATTCTTAACTCTTACTCAATTCTTAAATCTATAATACTAATTTACTACAAATATATTGAATAAAATCACTAAACAAATATGAATATGATAAATTGGAAATTTTTCGATACAGCAATAACAGCCCAAATAAAATACAATTAATGTTACTCCACTCTTACAACTACAACTGCTAATTCACTAGAAATATAATAGATACAGTTGCAATTACTAATTTACTAGAAATATATTGAATAAAATTACTATACGAATATGAATATAATCCAATTAAAATTTTTCCATACAACAACAAAACTGCAAATAAAATACAAATTATTTACAATTACTCCCTTCTCATAACCACAACTACTAACTCACTAGCAATGTAATAAATGCAGTTCTTAAAAATATAAATATTATATAAACTAAATTTCTTCAATACAGCATCAACACTAAAACTAAAGCCACCAACAGACAGTAGCGTAAACAACTTGTGCTCCCATTAACTTAAGATTCGGGTCTCTCGAAATTACAAGAAATCTCATTACAAGAAAGTAATTTCAGTACAAAACACTCCAAACTTCATGCTGGGTGCGTTGAATGGCGGGTCTCTCCAGTAAATGTTTTTAATATATGTCAGGAGATCCAAATAAAATATACTTTTGCGGGAAAACCCTGGTTTTGGAAGATCCAGATTTATATATACATAAATATATAAAATTTCATATAGTTTTTCCCTATATTTGGTATTTGTGTATTATCATCATTAAAAGAAAAGTACTATTCAATTTGATGAGGTTTCTTCATTTACATACACATACAGATACATATACACATGTATGACTAAGGATATGTATGAAATACATACATATATATATATATATATATTATATATATATATATATATATATATATATATATATATATATATATATATATACTATAATATAATATATATATGAATATATATATATATATATATATATATATATATATATATATATATATATATATATATGCATATATATATATATATATATATATATATATATATATATATATATATATATATATATATATATATATATATACATATATATATTATAATATATATATATATATATATATATATATATATATATATATATATATATATATATATATATAAATATATATATATATATATATACACATATATATACATATATATATATATATATACTGTATATATGTATATATAAATATATATATATATATATATATATATATATATATATATATATATATATATATATATATATAGATATATATATATATATATATATATATATATATATATATATATATATATATATATATATGAACAATTAAATGTTGTTTAATGGAAATCTGGGAACTTGCAGAAATAGGTGAAAATTTAGGTTATCTTGAGGAATCATAGGACTTTTGAGAACCTAGATATTTATGCAGGGAATAGAAAATATATACATCTGACTAACATAAAAAAAAAACTCAAAATACCTAACTTATTGGAAACAATGTTGACATAAACGTATAATTTTTGTTTGTACCCTAATAATTAACTACCGTGTATGAAGTGATATTTATTTAGATAGTTAATGCTGTGGGAAGCCTGAAACATTACTCAAAAAATGTGTGGGATGTTAACAGCTTTAATGAGAGTCAGGAATTAATGAAGTACACGATATGAGAGAGAGAGAGAGAGAGAGAGAGAGAGAGAGAGAGAGAGAGAGAGAAATTAATGAAGTACGAGAGAGAGAGAGAGAGAGAGAGAGGAGAGAGAGGAGAGAGAGAGAGAGAGAGAGAGAGAGAGAGAGAGAAAATTAATGAAGTACATGACGAGAGAGAGAGAGAGAGAGAGAGAGAGAGAGAGAGAGAGAGAGAGAGAGAGAGAGAGAGAGAGAGAGAGAGAGAGAATAGCGTATATTCTAATGGGAACTGCTTCGTGAATATATGATTGTATTTAGAAATGGTCTTTCAGAGCCCTAATATCCTAGAAAGTTCGTTCATTAGCGAGGCTCAGCATATGTAATATCATAAAACTAAAATTTCAAGTTAATTATAACTTGTAATTGAAGCAAACGTTGTGTAAGAGGCCAGTCTCTTTGATGGGTTAGTATCAAACGGTTCAAAAGTAGAAATTGTTAATTTGGAAATGTTTTTTGGTGAGTTTATTAATTATAGGACTGGTGGTGGATATTTTTATATGATATTTCTGGCTTTTCAGTTTGAAAATGTTCATGGTATTCATTATCATAACACTAAATTTGTAAAAAATAAAATTTTTTAATTTATACCTACCAGGCCTGTCTTAAGTATTGCATCTTTCTTCCCAAATAACTGCTTAATAGATAGCCATTAATTATTTACATCTGTGAGGTAAGGAACTCCTATTGACTTTTGGACAAACCTTCAAGATCACTTTATTTAAAATATTGTTTTTATTGAAATGCCAATGCTTTTTATGGCTAAATCTAATAGATTTGCAGAATCCTTTCTTCATACTAAAGTTGATTGACTTTTAACTCCAAAATACTATCATGTAACTAAGTTGTTAACATTATTATATAAGATTACTTAAACTTGCCTAGTTCGTAGTCCCTACTTGTTCTATGAATGATGCTTTTGCAATACTTCGAAATGTTTTACGTCCAAATTTAATAATTTATTTTCCTTATCAAGATAACTAGCAACTCAAGGCTGCCACTTGCTACATGATACGTATCATTTTCTGCCTATGAACACTTTTTCTAGGAATTACAGTCTTAACCACATATGGGGGCCTTTGAAGTCACCCGATCGTCCTGAAAAGCTGTTTACGAAAATCATTGTTAATTTTCATGGTTCATCATTTATTTTGCCGGTTTGCATTAATTACTTTATGGTTAACTTGATTAAAAGTTAATCGTTGGGAGAGGTGATTTATCAAGTTACACAGTTTTGTAAACATAGTTTTAATTTTATATCAGAATTTTATCGGTAAACCAAAATCTAATTATTTAAAACTTGAGAATCTTAAAACTCATTCCCTTTATGAAAGTTGTCGTGTATATCATTATTCAGATTTCTCAAAACCTGAACATTAGCTAAAGGAATTATATGATGCTTTCAGTAATGCATTAATAAAATAAAAAACAAGCTTCTCTTACCCACGAACCAAATTGATTGAGCACATAACATTTTTCATTTCTTACATTTTATCGATATTTCTCAAAATTGAACTTTAGCCGAGGGAAAGACATGTTGACTTTAGTAATTCATTAAATAAAACACACCAACACAAAATGCCATAT